>NW_026735034.1:0-184000 GCF_949786415.1 Peromyscus eremicus | reverse complement strand
TGCTTTAGAGAAAAGAGCACTCTTCTACTCTCCTGTGTTTCCTATAGGGCCAGAACAGTGAGCTTGCTCAGAACAAAAGAACTGTGCTTCCTACACACGGGCCATATCTAGTTCAACTCTGCTTAGGAAACTGACAAGAACAGTAGCTCCTCTTCAGTCCGATACACTGTACTTGCGGGGAACAGACGCTAGTGCTATTTGCACTGTGTATGGCAATTGGAGCACAATAGTGACTTGTCTAACCAGAAAACAACTCTTGCTAGTAGGACAAAAAACTGCATGTGACTCAACTCCATTTAGGACTGGGAAAGAAACACTAGCTCGACTTCCAAGAAGCACACTCTGCTTTTGAGAAAAGAGCACTCTTCTACTCTACTGGGTTTCCAATGGGGTCCAAACAGTGAGCTTGCTCAGAACAAAAGAACTGTGCTTCATACACGCACGGACCATATCTAGTTCAACTCTGCTTAGTAAACTGACAAGAACAGTAGCTCCTATTCAGTCCAATACACTGTAATTGCTGGGAAAAGACGCGAGTGCTATTTGCCTTGTGAAGGGCAATGGGAGCGCAATAGTGACTTTCCTTACCAGAAAACAACTCTTGTTCATAGGAGCAGAAACTGCATGTGATTCAACTCCATTTAGGACTAGGAAACAAACGCTAGCTCGCCTTACAAAAACACACTCTGCTTTTGAGAAAAGAGCACTCTTCTACTCTACTGTGTTTCCTATGTGTTCCGAAAAGTGAGCTTGCTCAGAACAAAAAAACTGTGCTTCCTACACACGGGCCATATCTAGTTCAACTCTGCTTTGGAAACTGACAAGAACAGTAGCTCCTCTTCAGTTCAATACACTGTACTTGCTGGGAACAGACGCGAGTGCTATTTGCACTGTGTATGGCAATGGGAGCACAATAGTGACTTTCCTTACCAGAAAACAACTCTTGCTCGTAAGACCAGAAACTGCATGTGATTCAACTCAATTTAGGACTGGGAAACAAACTCTAGCTCGCCTTACATGAAACACACTCTGCTTTTGAGAAAAGAGCACTCTTCTACTCTACTGTGTTTCCTATGTGTTCCGAACAGTGAGCTTGCTCAGAACAAAAAAACTGTGCTTCCTACACACACGGCCATATCTAGTTCAAGTCTGCTTAGGAAACAAACAAGAACAGTAGATCCTCTTCAGTCCAATACACTGTACTTGCTGGGAACAGAAGCCAGTGCTATTTGTCCTGTGTATGGCAATTGGAGCACAATAGTGACTTGTCTTACCAGAAAACATCTCTTGCTTGTAGGACAAAAAACTGCATGTGACTCAACTCCATTTAGGACTGGGAAACAAACGCTAGCTTGACTTCCAAGAAACACACTCTGCTTTTGATAAAAGACCTCTTCTACTCTACTTTGTTTCCTATAGGGCCAGAACAGTGAGCTTGCTCAGAACAAAAAAACTGTGCTTCCTACTCACACGGCCATATCTAGTTCAAGTCTGCTTAGGAACCTGACAAGTACAGTAGATCCTCTTCAGTTCAATAGACTGTACTTGCTGGGAACAGACGCCAGTGCTATTTGTCCTGTGTATGGCAATGGCAGCGCAATAGTTACTCTTCTTAACAGAAAACAACTCTTGCTCTTAGGACCAGAAACTTCATGTGATTCAACTCCATTTAGGACTGGGAAACAAACTCTAGCTCGCTTTACAAGAAACACACTCTGCTTTTGAGAAAAGAGCACTCTTCTACTCTACTGTGTTTCCTATAAGGCCAGAACAGTGAGCTTGCTCAGAAAAAAAGAACTGTGCTTCCTACACACGGACCATAACTAGTTCAACTTTGCTTCAGAAACTTACAAGAAAAGTAGCTCCTCTTCAGTCCGATACACTGTACTTGCTGGGAACAGACGCGAGTGCTATTTGCACTGTGTATGGCAATGGGAGCGCAATAGTGTCTTTCCTTACCAGAAAACAACTCTTGATCGTAGGACCAGAAACTGCATGTGATTCAACTCCATTTAGGACTGGGAAACAAATGCTAGCTCGCCTTACATGAAACACACTCTGCTTTTGAGAAAAGAGCACTCTTCTACTCTACTGTGTTTCCTATAGGGCCAGAACAGTGAGCTTACTCAGAACAAAAGAACTGTGCTTCCTACACACACGGGCCATATCTAGTTCAACTCTGCTTAGGAAACTGACAAGAACAGTAGATCTTCTTCAGTCCAATACACTGTACTTGCGGGGAACAGACACGAGTGCTATTTGCACTGTGTATGGCAATTGGAGCACAATAGTGACTCGTCTTACCAGAAAACAATTCTTGCTCGTAGGACAAAAAACTGCATGTGACTCAACTCCATTTAGGACTGGGAAACAAACGCTAGCTCTCCTTACAAGAAACACACTCTGCTTTTGAGAAAAGAGCACTCTTCTACTCTACTGTGTTTCCTATAGGGCCAGAACAGTGAGCTTGCTCAGAACAAAAGAACTGTGCTTCCTACACACACGGGCCATATCTAGTTCAACTCTGCTTAGGAACCTGACAAGAACAGTAGCTCCTCTTCAGTCCAATACACTGTAATTGCTAGGAACAGACGCATGTGCTGTTTGCACTGTGTATGGCAATGGGAGCGCAATAGTGACTTTCCTTACCAGAAAACAACTCTTGCTCATAGGACCAGAAACTGCATGTGATTCTACTCCATTTAGGACTGGGAAACAAATGCTAGCTCGCCTTACAAGAAACACACTCTGCTTTTGAGAAAAGAGCACTCTTCTACTCTACTGTGTTTCCTATGGGGTCCGAACAGTGAGCTTGCTCAGAACAAAAGAACTGTGCTTTCTACACACACGGGCCATATCTAATTAAACTCTACTTAGGAAACAAACAAGAACAGTAGCTCCTCTTCAGTCCAATACACTGTACTTGCGGGGAACAGACGCGAGTGCTATTTGCACTGTGTATGGCATTGGAGCACAATAGTGACTTGTCTTACCAGAAAATAACTCTTCCTCATTGGACAGAAAACTGCATGTGACTCAACTCCATTTAGGACTAGGAAACAAACGCTAGCTCGACTTCCAAGAAACACACTCTGCTTTTTAGAAAAGAGCACTCTTCTACTCTACTGTGTTTCCTATAGAGCCAGAAGAGTGAACTTACTCAGAACATTAGAACTGTGCTTCCTACACACACGGCCATATCTAGTTCAATTCTGCTTAGGAACCTGACAAGAACAGTAGATCCTCTTCTGTACAATACACTGTACTTGCTGGGAACAGACGCCAGTGCTATTTGTCCTGTGTATGGCAATGGCAGCGCAATAGTGACTCTTCTTACCAGAAAACAACTCTTGCTCGTAGGACCAGAAACTGCATGTGATTCAACTCTATTTAGGACTGGGAAACAAATGCTAGCTCACCTTACAAGCAACACACTCTGCTTTAGAGAAAAGAGCACTCTTCTACTCTACTGTGTTTCCTATAGGGCCAGAACAGTGAGCTTGCTCAGAACAAAAGAACTGTGCTTCCTACACACGGGCCATATCTAGTTCAACTCTGCTTAGGAAACTGACAAGAGCAGTAGCTCCTCTTCAGTCCGATACACTGTACTTGCTGGGAACAGACGTGAGTGCTATTTGCACTGTGTATGGCAATGGGAGCGCAATAGTGACTTTCCTTACCAGAAAACAACTCTTGCTCGTAAGACCAGAAACTGCATGTGATTCAACTCCATTTAGGACTGGGAAACAAATGCTAGCTCGCCTTACTTAAGACACACTCTGCTTTTGAGAAAAGAGCACTCTTCTACTCTACTGTGTTTCCTATGGAGTCCGAACAGTGAGCTGCTCAGAACAAAAGAACTGTGCTTCCTACAGACATGGCCATATCTAGTTCAATTCTGCTTAGGAAACTGACAAGAACAGTAGATCCTCTTCAGTCCAATACACTGTACTTGCTGGGAACAGACGCCAGTGCTATTTGTCCTGTGTATGGCAATGGCAGCACAATAGTGACTCTTCTTAGCAGAAAACAACTCTTGCTTGTAGGACCAGAAACTGCATGTGATTCAACTCCATTTAGGACTGGGAAACAAAAGCTAGCTCACCTTGCAAGAAACACACTCTGCTTTAGAGAAAAGAGCACTCTTCTATTCTACTGTTTTTCCTATAGGGCCAGAACAGTGAGCTTGCTCAGAACAAGAGAACTGTGCTTCCTACACACGGGCCATATCTCGTTCAACTCTGCATAGGAAACTGACAAGAACAGTAGCTCCTCTTCAGTCCGATACACTGTACTTGCTGGGAACAGACGCGAGTGCTATTTGCACTGTGTATGGCAATGGGAGCACAATAGTGACTTTCCTTACCAGAAAACAACTCTTGCTCGTAAGACCAGAAACTGCATGTGATTCAACTCCATTTAGGACTGGGAAACAAATGCTAGCTCGCCTTACATGAAACACACTCTCTTTTTGAGAAAAGAGCACTCTTCTTCTCTACTCTGTTTCCTATGTGTTCCAAAGAGTGAGCTTGCTCAGAACAAAAGAACTGTGCTTCCTACACACACGGGCCATATCTAGTTCAACTCTCCTTAGGAAACTGACAAGAACAGTATCTCCTCTTCCGTCCAATACACTGTACTTGCAGGGGAACAGACGCGAGTGCTATTTGCACTGTGTATGGCAATTGGAGCACAATAGTGACTTGTCTTACCAGAAAACAACTCTTGCTCGTAGGACAAAAAACTGCATGTGACTCAACTCCATTTAGGACTGGGAAAGAAACACTAGCTCGACTTCCAAGAAGCACACTCTGCTTTTGAGAAAAGAGCACTCTTCTACTCTACTGTGTTTCCTATGGGGTCCAAACAGTGAGCTTGCTCAGAACAAAAGAACTGTGCTTCCTAAACGCACGAAACATATCTACTTCAACTCTGCTTAGTAAACTGACAAGAACAGTAGCTCCTATTCAGTCCAATACACTGTACTTGCTGGTAAAAGACGCGAGTGCTATTTGCCTTGTGAAGGGCAATGGGAGCGCAATAGTGACTTTCCTTACCAGAAAACAACTCTTGTTCATAGGACCAGAAACTGCATGTGATTCAACTCAATTTAGGACTGGGAAACAAACTCTACCTCGCCT
Source organism: Peromyscus eremicus (assembly GCF_949786415.1). Taxonomy (NCBI): domain Eukaryota; kingdom Metazoa; phylum Chordata; class Mammalia; order Rodentia; family Cricetidae; genus Peromyscus; species Peromyscus eremicus. Next base: position 178,859 of record NW_026735034.1, on the reverse strand, counting down.
TACATGAAAAACACTCTGCTTTTGAGAATAGAGCACTCTTCTACTCTACTGTGTTTCCTATGGGGTCCGAACAGTGAGCTTGCTCAGAACAAAAGAACTGTGCTTCCTACACACACGGGCCATATCTAGTTCAACTCTCCTTAGGAAACTGACAAGAACAGTAGCTCCACTTCCGTCCAATACACTGTACTTGCGGGGAACAGACGCGAGTGCTATTTGCATTGTGTATGGTAATTGGAGAACAATAGTGACTTGTCTTACCAGAAAACATCTCTTGCTCGTAGGACAAAAAACTGCATGTGACTCAACTCCATTTAGGACTGGGAAACAAACGCTAGCTCGACTTCCAAGAAACACATTCTGCTTTTGATAAAAGAGCACTCTTCTACTCTACTTTGTTTCCTATAGGGCCAGAACAGTGAGCTTGCTCAGAACAAAAAAACTGTGCTTCCTACTCACACGGCCATATCTAGTTCAAGTCTGCTTAGGAACCTGACAAGTACAGTAGATCCTCTTCAGTTCAATAGACGGTAGTTGCTGGGAACAGACGCCAGTGCTATTTGTCCTGTGTATGACAATGGCAGCGCAATAGTTACTCTTCTTAACAGAAAACAACTCTTGCTCTTAGGACCAGAAACTTCATGTGATTCAACTCCATTTAGGACTGGGAAACAAACTCTAGCTCGCTTTACAAGAAACACACTCTGCTTTTGAGAAAAGAGCACTCTTCTACTCTACTGTGTTTCCTATGGGGTCCGAACAGTGAGCTTGCTCAGAAAAAAAAAAACTGTGCTTCCTACTCACACGGCCATATCTAGTTCAAGTCTGCTTAGGAACCTGACAAGAACAGTAGATCCTCTTCAGTTCAATACACTGTACTTGCTGGGAACAGACGCCAGTGCTATTTGTCCTGTGTATGGCAATGGCAGTGCAATAGTGACTCTTCTTACCATAAAACAACTCTTGCTCCTAGGACCAGAAACTGCATGTGATTAAACTCCATTTAGGACTGGGAAACAAATTCTAGCTCGCCTTACAAGAAACACACTCTGCTTTAGAGAAAAGAGCACTCTTCTACTCTACTGTGTTTCCTATAGGGCCAGAACAGTGAGCTTGCTCAAAACAAAAGAACTGTGCTTCCTACATACTGCCCATAACTAGTTCAACTCTGCTTATGAAACTGAAAAGAACAGGAGCTCCTCTTCAGTCCGATACACTGTACTTGCTAGGAACAGACGCGAGTGCTATTTGCACTGTGTATGGCAATGGGAGCGCAATAGTGACTTTCCTTACCAGAAAACAACTCTTGCTCGTAGGACCAGAAACTGCATGTGATTCAACTCCATTTAGGACTGGGGAACAAGTGCTAGCTCGCCTTACATGAAACACACTCTGCTTTTGAGAAAAGAGCACTCTTCAATTCTACTGTGTTTCCTATGGTGTCCGAACAGTGAGCTTGCTCAGAACAAAAGAACTGTGCTTCCTACACACACGGGCCATATCTAGTTCAACTCTGCCTAGGAAACAAACAAGAACAGTAGCTCCTCTTCAGTCCAATACACTGTACTTGCGGGGAACAGACGCGATTTCTATTTGCACTGTGTATGGCAATTGGAGCACAATAGTGACTTGTCTTACGAGAAAACAACTCTTGCTCGTAGGACAAAAAACTGCATGTGAGTCAACTCCATTTAGGACTGGGAAACAAACGCTAGCTCGACTTCTAAGAAACACACTCTGCTTTTGAGAAAAGAGCACTCTTCTACTCTACTGTGTTTCCTATGGGGCCAGAGCAGTGAGCTTGCTCAGAACATAAGAACTGTGCTTCCTACACACACGGGCCATATCTAGTTCAAGTCTGCTTAGGAACCTGACAAGAACAGTAGCAAATCTTCAGTCCAATAAACTGTAATTGCTGGGAAAAGATGCATGTGCTATTTGCACTGTGTATGGCAATGGGAGCGCAATAGTGACTTTCCTTACCAGAAAACAACTCTTGCTCGTAGGACCAGAAACTGCATGTGATTCCACTCCATTTAGGACTGGGAAACAAATGCTAGCTTGCCTTACAAGAAACACACTCTGCTTTTGAGAAAAGAGCACTCTTCTACTCTACTGTGTTTCCTATAGGGCCAGAACAGTGAACTTGCTCAGAACAAAAGAACTGTGCTTCCTACACACGGGTCATAACTAGTTCAACTCTGCTTAGGAAACTGACAAGAACAGTAGCTCCTCTTCAGTCCGATACACTGTACTTGCTGGGAACAGACGCGAGTGCTATTTGTACTGTGTAGGGCAATGGGAGCGCAATAGTGACTTTCCTTACCAGAAAACAACTCTTGCTCGTAGGACCAGAAACTGCATGTGATTCAACTCCATTTAGGACTGGGAAAGAAATGCTAGCTCGCCTTACATGAAACACACTCTGCTTTTGAGAAAAGAGCACTCTTCTACTCTACTGTGTTTCCTATGTGTTCCGAACAGTGAGCTTGCTCAGAACAAAAGAACTGTGCTTTCTACACACACGGGCCATATCTAATTTAACTCTTGTTAGGAAACAAACAAGAACATTAGCTCCTCTTCAGTCCAATACACTGTACTTGCGGGGAACAGACGCGAGTGCTATTTGCACTGTGTATGGCATTGGAGCACAATAGTGACTTGTCTTACGAGAAAACAACTATTGCTCGTAGGACAAAAAACTGCATGTGACCCAACTCCATTTAGGACTGGGAAACAAACGCTAGCTCGACTTCCAAGAAACACACTCTGCTTTTGAGAAAAGAGCACTCTTCTACTCTACTGTGTTTCCTATGTGTTCCGAACAGTGAGCTTGCTCAGAACAAAAAAACTGTGCTTCCTACACACACGGGCATATCTAGTTCAAGTCTGCTTAGGAACCTGACAAGGACAGTAGATCCTCTTCAGTCCAATACACTGTACTTGCTGGGAACAGACGCCAGTGCTATTTGTCCTGTGTATGGCAATGGCAGCGCAATAGTGACTCTTCTTACCAGAAAACAACCCTTGCTCATAGGACCAGAAACTGCATGTGATTCAACTCCATTTAGGACTGGGAAACAAATGCTAGCTCGCCTTACATGAAACACACTCTGCTTTTGAGAAAAGAGCACTCTTCTACTCTACTGTGTTTCCTATGTGTTCCGAACAGTGAGCTTGCTCAGAACAAAAAAACTGTGCTTCCTACACACACGGCCATATCTAGTTCAATTCTGCTTAGGAACCTGACAAGAACAGTAGATCCTCTTCAGTCCAATACACTGTACTTGCTGGGAACAGACGCCAGTGCTATTTGTCCTGTGTATTGCAATGGCAGCGCAATAGTGACTCTTCTTACCAGAAAACAAACCTTGCTCGTAGGACCAGAAACTGCATGTGATTCAACTCCATTTAGGACTGGGAAACAAACGCTAGCTCGCCTTACAAGAACACACTCTGCTTTTGAGAAAAGAGCACTCTTCTACTCTACTGTGTTTCCTATGGTGTCTGAACAGTGAGCTTGCTCAGAACAAAAGAACTGTGCTTCCTACACACACGGCCATATCTAGTTCAATTCTGCTTAGGAACCTGACAAGAACAGTAGATCCTCTTCAGTCCAATACACTGTACTTGCTGGGAACAGACGCCAGTGCTATTTGTCCTGTGTATGGCAATGGCAGCGCAATAGTGACTCTTCTTACCATAGAACAACTCTTGCTCTTACGACTAGAAACTGCATGTGATTCAACTCCATTTAGGACTGGGAAACAAACGCTAGCTCGCCTTACAAGAAACACACTCTGCTTTAGAGAAAAGAGCACTCTTCTACTCTACTGTGTTTCCTATAGGGTCAGAACAGTGAGCTTGCTCAAAACAAAAGAACTGTGCTTCCTACATAGGGCCCATAACTAGTTCAACTCTGCTTATGAAACTGACAAGAACAGTAGCTCCTCTTCAGTCCAATACACTGTACTTGCGGGGAACAGACGAGAGTGCTATTTGCACTGTGTATGGCAATTGGAGCACAATAGTGACTTGTCTTACGAGAAAACAACTCTTGCTCGTAGGACAAAAAACTGCATGTGAGTCAACTCCATTTAGGACTGGGAAACAAACGCTAGCTCGACTTCCCAGAAACACACTCTGCTTTTGAGAAAAGAGTACTCTTCTACTCTACTGTGTTTCCTATGTGTTCCGAAAAGTGAGCTTGCTCAGAACAAAAAAACTGTGCTTCCTACACACAAGGCCATATCTAGTTCAAGTCTGCTTAGGAACCTGACAAAAACAGTAGATCCTCTTCAGTCCAATACACTGTACTTGCTGGGAACAGACGCCAGTGCTATTTGTGCTGTGTATGGCAATGGCAGCGCAATAGTGACTCTTCTTACCAGAAAACAACCCTTGCTCGTAGGACGAGAAACTGCATGTGATTCCACTCCATTTAGGACTGGGAAACAAATGCTAGCTCGCCTTACATGAAACACACTATGCTTTTGAGAAAAGAGCACTCTTCTACTCTACTGTGCTTCCTATTGGCTCTCAACAGTGAGCTTGCTTAGAACAAAAGAACTGTGCTTCCTACAAACACAGGCCATATCTAGTTCAACTCTGCATAGGAAACTGACAAGAACAGTAGCTCCTCTTCAGTCCGATACACTGTACTTGCTGGCAACAGACGCGAGTGCTATTTGCACTGTGTATGGCAATTGGAGCACAATAGTGACTCGTCTTACGAGAAAAAAACTCTTGCGCGTAGGACAAAAAACTGCATGGGACTCAACTCCACTTAGGACTGGGAAACAAATGCTAGCTCGCCTTACAAGAAACACACTCTGCTTTAGAGAAAAGAGCACTCTTCTACTCTACTGTGTTTTCTATGGGGCCAGAGCAGTGAGCTTGCTCAGAACATAAGAACTGTGTTTCATACACACACGGGCCATATCTAGTTGATCTCTGCTTAGGAACCTGACAAGAACAGTAGCTCCTCTTCAGTCCAATACACTGTAATTGCTGGGAACAGACGCATGTGCTATTTGCACTGTGTATGGCAATGGGAGCGCAATAGTGACTTTCCTTACCAGAAAACAACTCTTGCTCATAGGACCAGAAACTGCATGGGACTCAACTCCATTTAGGACTGGGAAACAAATGCTAGCTCGCCTTACAAGAAACACACTCTGCTTTTGAGAAAAGAGCACTCTTCTACTCTACTGTGTTTCCTATGGGGTCCGAACAGTGAGCTTGCTCAGAACAAAAGAACTGTGCTTTCTACACACACGGGCCATATCTAATTAAACTCTCCTTAGGAAACAAACAAGAACAGTAGCTCCTCTTCAGTCCAATACACTGTACTTGCGGGGAACAGACGCCAGTGCTATTTGCACTGTGTATGGCATTGGAGCACAATAGTGACTTGTCTTACCAGAAAATAACTCTTCCTCATTGGACAAAAAACTGCATGTGACTCAACTCCATTTAGGACTGGGAAACAAACGCTAGCTCGACTTCCAAGAAACACACTCTGCTTTTGAGAAAAGAGCACTCTTCTACTCTACTGTGTTTCCTATGTGTTCCGAACAGTGAGCTTGCTCAGAACAAAAAAACTGTGCTTCCTACACACGGCCATATCTAGTTCAAGTCTGCTTAGGAACCTGACAAGAACAGTAGATCCTCTTCAGTCCAATACACTGTACTTGCTGGGAACAGACGCCAGTGCTATTTGTCCTGTGTATGGCAATGGCAGCGCAATAGTGACTCTTCTTACCAGAAAACAACTCTTGCTTGTAGGACCAGAAACTGCATGTGATTCAACTCCATTTAGGACTAGGAAACAAACGCTAGCCCGCCTTACAAAAACACACTCTGCTTTTGAGAAAAGAGCACTCTTCTACTCTACTGTGTTTCCAATAGGGCCAGAACAGTGAGCTTGTTCAAAACATAAGAACTGTGCTTCCTACACACACGGGCCATATCTAGTTCAACTCTGCTTATGAAACTGACAAGAACAGTAGCTCCTGTTCAGTCCAATACACTGTACTTGCTGGGAAAAGACGCGAGTGCTATTTGCCTTGTAAAGGGCAATGGGAGCACAATAGTGACTTTCCTTACCAGAAAACAACTCTTGTTCATAGGACCAGAAACTGCATGTGATTCAACTCCATTTAGGACTAGGAAACAAACGCTAATTCGCCTTACAAAAACACACTCTGCTTTTGAGAAAAGAGCACTCTTCTACTCTACTGTGTTTCCTATGTGTTCCGAAAAGTGAGCTTGCTCAGAACAAAAAAACTGTGCTTCCTACACACGGCCATATCTAGTTCAAGTCTGCTTAGGAACCTGACAAGAACAGTAGATCCTCTTCAGTTCAATACACTGTACTTGCTGGGAACAGACGCCAGTGCTATTTGTTCTGTGTATGGCAATGGCAGCGCAATAGTGACTCTTCTTAACAGAAAAAAAATCTTGCTCGTAGGACCAGAAACTGCATGTGATTCCACTCCATTTAGGACTGGGAATCAAACTCTAGCTCGCTTTACAAGAAACACACTCTGCTTTTGAGAAAAGAGCACTCTTCTACTCTTCTGTGTTTCCTATAGGGCCAGAACAGTGAGCTTGCTCAGAAAAAATGAACTGTACTTCCTACACACACGGGCCATATCTAGTTCAACTCTGCTTAGGAAACTGAGAAGAACAGTAGCTCCTTTTCAGTCTAATACACTGTACTTGCTGGGAACAGACGGGAGGGCTATTTACACTGTGTATGGCAATGGGAGTGCAATAGTGACTTTCCTTACCAGAAAACAACTCCTGCTCGTAGGACCAGAGACTGCATGTGATTCCACTCCATTTTGGACTGGGAAACAAACGCTATCTCGCCTTACAATAAACACATTCTGCTTTAGAGAAAAGAGCACTCTTCTACTCTACTGTGTTTCCTGTGGGGTCAAAACAGTGAGCTTGCACAGACCAAAAGAACTGTGCTTCCTACACACGCGGGCCATATCTAGTTCAACTCTGCTTAGGAAACTGACAAGAACAGTAGCTCCTCTTCAGTCCGATACACTGTACTTGCTGGGAACAGACGTGAGAGCTATTTGCACTATGTATGGCAAGGGGAGCACAATAGTGACTTTCCTTACCAGAAAACAGCTCTTGCTCTTAGGACCAGAAACTGCATGTGATTCAACTCCATTTAGGACTGGGAAACAAACGCTAGCTCGCCTTACAAGAAACACACTCTGCTTTAGAGAAAAGAGCACTCTTCTACTCTACTATTTTTCCTATGGTGTCCGAACAGTGAGCTTGCTCAGAACATAAGAACTGTGCTTCCTACACACTCGGCCATATCTAGTTCAATTCTGCTTAGGAACCTGACAAGAACAGTAGATCAACTTCAGTCCAATACACTGTACTAGCTGGGAACAGACGTCAGTGCTATTTGTCCTATGTATGGCAATGGCAGCACAATCGTGACTCTTCTTACCAGAAAACAACTCTTGCTAGTAGGACTAGAAACTGCATGTGATTCAACTCCATTTAGGACTGGGAAACAAACGCTAGCTCGCCTTACAAGAAAAACACTCTGCTTTAGAGAAAAGAGCACTCTTCCACTCTACTGTGTTTCCTATAGGGCCAGAAGAGTGAGCTTGCTCAGAATAAAAGAATTGTGCTTCCTACACACGGGCCATAACTAGTTCAACTCTGCTTAGGAAACTGACAAGAACAGTAGCTCCTCTTCAGTCCGATACACTGTACTTGCTGGAACAGACGCGAGTGCTATTTGCACTGTGTATGGCAATGGGAGCGCAATAGTGACTTTCCTTACCAGAAAACAACTCTTGATCGTAGGACCAGAAACTGCATATGATCAACTCCATTTAGGACTGGGAAAGAAATGCTAGCTCGCCTTACATGAAACACACTCTGCTTTTGAGAAAAGAGCACTCTTCTACTCTATTGTGTTTCCTATGGGGTCCAAACAGTGAGCTTGCTCAGAACAAAAGAACTGTGCTTCCTACACTCACGGACCATATCTAGTTCCATTCTGCTTAGTAAACTGACAAGAACAGTAGCTCCTATTCAGTCCAATACACTGTACTTGCTGGGAAAAGACGCAAGTGATATTTGCCTTGTAAAGGGCAATGGGAGCGCAATAGTGACTTTCCTTACCAGAAAACAACTCTTGTTCATAGGACCAGAAACTGCATGTGATTCAACTCCATTTAGGACTAGGAAACAAACGCTAGCTCACCTTACAAAAACACACTCTGCTTTTGAGAAAAGAGCACTCTTCTACTCTACTGTGTTTCCTATGTGTCCCGAAAAGTGAGCTTGCTCAGAACAAAAGAACTGTGCATCCTACACACACGGCCATATCTAGTTCAATTCTGCTTAGGAACCTGACAAGAACAGTAGATCCTCTTCAGTCCAATACACTGTACTTGCTGGGAACAGACGCCAGTGCTATTTGTCCTATGTATGTCAATGGCAGCGCAATAGTGACTCTTCTTACCAGAATACAACTCTTGCTCGGAGGACTAGAAACTGCATGTGATTCAACTCCATTTAGGACTGGGAAAGAAACGCTAGCTCGCCTTACAAGAAACACACTCTGCTTTAGAGAAAAGAGCACTCTTCCACTCTACTGTGTTTCCTATAGGGCCAGAACAGTGAGCTTGCTCAGAACAAAAGAACTGTGCTTCCTACACACGGGCCATAACTAGTTCAACTCTGCATAGGAAACTGACAAGAACAGCAGCTCCTCTTCAGTCCGATACACTGTACTTGCTGGGAACAGACGCGATGGCTATTTGCACTGTGTATGGCAATGGGAGCGCAATAGTGACTTTCCTTACCAGAAAACAACTCTTGATCGTAGGACCAGAAACTGCATGTGATCAACTCCATTTAGGACTGGGAAACAAATGCTAGCTCGCCTTACATGAAACACACTCTGCTTTTGAGAAAAGAGCACTCTTATACTCTACTGTGTTTCCTATGGGTTCCGAACAGTGAGCTTGCTCAGAACAAAAGAACTGTGCTTCCTACACACACGGGCCGTATCTAGTTCAACTCTGCTTAGGAAACTGACAAGAACACTAGATCCTCTTCAGTCCAATACACTGTACTTGCTGGGAACAGACGCCAGTGCTATTTGTCCTGTGTATGGCAGTTGCAGCGCAATAGTGACTCTTCTTACCAGAAAACAACTCTTGCTCGTAGGACCAGAAACTGCACGTGATTCAACTCCATTTAGGACTGGGAAACAAATGCTAGCTCACCTTACAAGAAACACACTCTGCTTTAGAGAAAAGAGCACTCTTCTACTCTACTGTGTTTCCTATAGGGCCAGAACAGTGAGCTTGCTCAGAACAAAAAAACTGTGCTTCCAACACACACGGCCATATCTAGTTCAACTCTGCTTAGGAAACTGACAAGAACACTAGATCCTCTTCAGTCCAATACACTGTACTTGCTGGGAACAGACGCCAGTGCTATTTGTCCTGTGTATGGCAATGGCAGTGCAATAGTGACTCTCCTTACCAGAAAACAACTCTTGCTCGTAGGACCAGAAACTGCATGTGATTCCACTCCATTTAGGACTGGGAAACAAACGCTAGCTCGCCTTACAAGAAACACACTTTGCTTTTGAGAAAAGAGCACTCTTCTACTCTACTGTGTTTCCTATGGAGTCCGAACAGTGAGCTTGCTCAGAACAAAAGAACTGTGCTTCCTACACACACGGGCCATATCTAGTTCAACTCTGCTTAGGAAACTGACAAGAACAGTAGCTCCTCTTCCGTCCAATACACTGTACTTGCGGGGAACAGACGCGAGTGCTATTTGCACTGTGTTTGGCAGTTGGAGCACAATAGTGACTCGTCTTACCAGAAAACAACTCTTGCTCGTAGGACAAAAAACTGCATGTGTCTCAACTCCATTTAGGACTGGGAAACAAACGCTACCTCGCCTTACAAGAAAGACACTCTTCTTTTGAGTAAAGAGCACTCTTCTACTCTACAGTGTTTCCTATAGGGCCAGAACAATGAGCTTGCTCAGAACAAAGAACTGTGCTTCCTACACACGGCCATATCTAGTTCAATTCTGCTTAGGAACCTGACAAGGACAGTAGATCCTCTTCAGTCCAGTACACTGTAATTGCTGGGAACAGACACCAGTGCTGTTTGTCCTGTGTATGGCAATGGCAGCGCAATAGTGACTCTTCATACCAGAAAACAACTCTTGCTCGTAGGATCAGAAACTGCATGTGATTCAACACCATTTAGGACTGGGAAACAAAAGCTAGCTCACCTTACAAGAAACACACTCTGCTTTAGAGAAAAGCACACTCTTCTACTCTACTGTGTTTCCTATTGGGCCAGAATAGTGAGCTTGCTCAGAACAAAAGAACTGTGCTTCCTACTCATGGGCCTTATCTAGTTCAACTCTGCTTAGGAAACTGACAAGAACAGTAGCTCCTCTTCAGTCCGATACACTGTACTTGCTGGGAACAGACGCGAGTGCTATTTGTCCTGTGTATGGCAATGGGAGCGCAATAATGACTCTTCTTACCAGAAAACAACTCTTGCTCGTAAGACCAGAAACTTCATGTGATTCAACTCCATTTAGGTCTGGGAAACAAATGCTAGCTCGCCTTACATGAAACACACTCTGCTTTTGAGAAAAGAGCACTCTTCTACTCTACTGTGTTTCCTATGGGGTCCGAACAGTGAGCTGCTCAGAACAAAAGAACTGTGCTTCCTACACACACGGCCATATCTAGTTCAATTCTGCTTAGGAACCTGACAAGAACAGTAGATCCTCTTCAGTCCAATACACTGTACTTGCTGGGAACAGACGCCAGTGCTATTTGTCCTGTGTATGGCAATGGCAGCACAATAGTGACTCTTCTTACCAGAAAACAACTCTTGCTTGTAGGACCAGAAACTGCATGTGATTCAACTCCATTTAGGACTGGGAAACAAAAGCTAGCTCACCTTGCAAGAAACACACTCTGCTTTAGAGAAAAGAGCACTCTTCTACTCTACTGTTTTTCCTATAGGGCCAGAACAGTGAGCTTGCTCAGAACAAGAGAACTGTGCTTCCTACACATGGGCCATATCTCGTTCAACTCTGCTTAGGAAACTGACAAGAACAGTAGCTCCTCTTCAGTCCGATACACTGTACTTGCTGGGAACAGACGCGAGTGCTATTTGCACTGTGGATGGCAATGGGAGCGCAAAAGTGACTTTCCTTACCAGAAAACAACTCTTGCTTGTAAGACCAGAAACTGCATGTGATTCAACTCCATTTAGGACTGGGAAACAAATGCTAGCTCGCCTTACATGAAACACACTCTGCTTTAGAGAAAAGAGCACTCTTCTATTCTATTGTGTTTCCTATGGGTTCCAAACAGTGAGCTTGCTCAGAACAAAAGATCTGTGCTTCCTACACACACGGGCCATATCTAGTTCAACTCTCCTTAGGAAACTGACAAGAACAGTAGCTCCTCTTCCGTCCAATACACTGTACTTGCGGGGAACAGACGCGAGTGCTATTTGCAATGTGTATGGCAATTGGAGCACAATAGTGACTTGTCTTACCAGAAAACAACTCTTGCTCGTAGGAAAAAAACTGCATATGTCTCAACTCCATTTAGGACTGGGAAAGAAACACTAGCTCGACTTCCAAGAAGCACACTCTGCTTTTGAGAAAAGAGCACTCTTCTACTCTACTGTGTTTCCTATGGGGTCCATACAGTGAGCTTGCTCAGAACAAAAGAACTGTGCTTCCTACACGCACGGACCATATCTAGTTCAACTCTGCTTAGTAAACTGACAAGAACAGTAGCTCCTATTCAGTGCAATACACTGTATTTGCTGGGAAAAGACACGAGTGCTATTTGCCTTGTGAAGGGCAATGGGAGCGCAATAGTGACTTTCCTTACCAGAAAACAACTCTTGTTCATAGGACCAGAAAATGCATGTGATTCAACTCCATTTAAAACTAGGAAACAAACGCTTGCTCGCCTTACAAAAACACACTCTGCTTTTGAGAAAAGAGCACTCTTCTACTCTACTGTGTTTCCTATAAGTCCAGAACAGTGAGCTTGCTCAGAAAAAAAGAACTGTGCTTCCTACACACGTGCCATAACTAGTTCAACTTTGCTTAGGAAACTGACAAGAAAAGTAGCTCCTCTTCAGTCCGATACACTGTACTTGCTGGGAACAGGCGCGAGTGCTATTTGCACTGTGTATGGCAATAGGAGCGCAATAGTGACTTTCCTTACCAGAAAACAACTCTTGATCGTAAGACCAGAAACTGCATGTGATTCAACTCCATTTAGGACTGGGAAACAAATGCTAGCTCGCCTTACATGAAACACACTCTGCTTTTGAGAAAAGAGCACTCTTCTACTCTACTGTGTTTCCTATAGGGCCAGAACAGTGAGCTTGCTCAGAACAAAAGGACTGTGCTTCCTACACACACGGGCCATATCTAGTTCAACTCTGCTTAGGAAACTGACAAAAACAGTAGATCCTCTTCAGTACAATACAATGTGCTTGCGGGGAACAGACGCCAGTGCTATTTGCACTGTGTATGGCAATTGGAGCACAACAGTGACTCGTCTTACCAGAAAACAGTTCTTGCTCGTAGGACAAAAAACTGCATGTGACTCAACTCCATTTAGGACTGGGAAACAAACTCTAGCTCTCCTTACAAGTAACACACTCTGCTTTTGAGAAAAGAGCACTCTTCTACTCTACTGTGTTTCCTATAGGGCCAGAACAGTGAGCTTGCTCAGAACAAATGAACTGTGCTTCCTACACACGGGCCTTATCTAGTTCAACTCTGCTTAGGAAACTGACAAAACAGTAGCTCCTATTCAGTCCGATACACTGTATTTGCTGGGAACAGACGCGAGTGCTATTTGCACTGTGTATGGCAATGGGAGCACAATAGTGACTTTCCTTACCAGAAAACAAGTCTTGCTCGTAGGACAAAAAATTGCATGTGACTCAACTCCATTTAGGACTGGGAAACAAACGCTAGCTCAACTTCCAAGAAACACACTTTGCTTTTGAGAAAAGAGCACTCTTCTACTCTACTGTGTTTCCTATATGTTCCGAACAGTGAGCTTGCTCAGAAAAAAAAAACTGTTCTTCCTACTCACACGGCCATACTTAGTTCAAGTCTGCTTAGGAACCTGACAAGAACAGTAGATCCTCTTCAGTTCAATACACTGTACTTGCTGGGAACAGACGCCAGTGCTATTTGTCCTGTGTATGGCAATGGCAGTGCAATAGTGACTCTTCTTACCATAAAACAACTCTTGCTCGTAGGACCAGAAACTGCATGTGATTCAACTCCATTTAGGACTGGGAAACAAATTCTAGCTCGCTTTACAAGAAAGACACTCTGCTTTTGAGAAAAGAGCACTCTTCTACGCTACTCTGTTTCCAATAGGGCCAGAACAGTGAGCTTGCTCAGAAAGAAAGAACTGTGCTTCCTATACACATGGGCCATATCTAGATCAAGTCTGCTTAGGAACCTGACAAGAACAGTATATTCTCTTAAGTACAATACACTGTACTTGCTGGGAACAGACGCCAGTGCTATTTGTACTGTGTACGGCAATGGGAGCGCAATAGTGACTTTCCTTACCAGAAAACAACTCTTGATCGTAGGACCAGAAACTGCATGTGATTCAACTCCACTTAGGAGTGGGAAACAAATGCAAGGTCGCCTTACATGAAACACACTCTGCTTTTGAGAAAAGAGCACTCTTCTACTCTACTGTGTTTCCTATGTGTTCCGAACAGTGAGCTTGCTCAGAACAAAAAAAACTGTACTTCCTACTCACACGGCCATATCTAGTTCAAGTCTGCTTAGGAACCTGACAAGAACAGTATATCCTCTTCAGTCCAATACAATGTACTTGCTGGGAACAGACGCCAGTGCTATTTGTCCTGTGTATGGCAATGGCAGCTCAATAGTGACTCTTCTTACCAGAAAAAAACTCTTGCTCGTAGGACCAGAAACTGCATGTGATTCAACTCCATTTAGGACTGTTAAACAAAAGCTAGCTCACCTTGCAAGAAACACACTCTGCTTTAGAGAAAAGAGCACTCTTCTACTCTGCTGTTTTTCCTATAGGGCCAGAACAGTGAGCTTGCTCAGAACAAAATAACTGTGCTTCCTACACACACGGGCCATATCTAATTCAACTCTGCTTAGGAAACCAACAAGAACAGTAGCTCCTCTTCAGTCCAATACACTGTACTTGCTGGGAACAGACGGGAGGGCTATTTGCACTGTGTATGGGAATGGGAGCGCAATAGTGACTTTCCTTACCAGAAAACAACTCTTGCTCGTAGGACCAGAAACTGCATGTGATTCCACTCCATTTAAGACTGGAAAACAAACGGTAGCTTGCCTTACAAGAAACACACTCTGCTTTAGAGAAAAGAGCACTCTTCTACTCTACTGTGTTTCCTATGGGGTCCAAACAGTGAGCTTGCTCAGAACAAAAGAACTGTGCTTCCTACACACACGGCCCATATCTAGTTCAAATCTGCTTAGGAAACTGACAAGAACAGTAGCTCCTATTCAGTCCAATACACTGTACTTGCTGGGAAAAGACGCGAGTGCTATTTGCACTGTGTATGGCAATGGGAGCGCAATAGTTACTTTCCTTACCAGAAAACAACTCTTGCTCGTAGGACCAGAAACTGCATGTGATTCAACTCCATTTAGGACTGGGAAACAAATGCTAGCTCGCATACATGAAACACACTCTGCTTTTGAGAAAAGAGTATTCTTCTACTCTACTGTGTTTCCTATGCGGTCCGAAGAGTGAGTTTGCACAGAACAAAATAACTGTGCTTCCTACACACATGGGCCATATCTAGTTCAACTCTGCTTAGGAAACCAACAAGAACAGTAGCTCCTCTTCAGTCCGATACACTGTACTTGCTGGGAACAGATGCGAGTGCTATTTGTACTGTGTACGGCAATGGGAGCGCAATAGTGACTTTCCTTACCAGAAAACAACTCTTGATCGTAGGACCAGAAACTGCATGTGATTCAACTCCACTTAGGAGTGGGAAACAAATGCAAGGTCGCCTTACATGAAACACACTCTGCTTTTGAGAAAAGAGCACTCTTCTACTCTACTGTGTTTCCTATGTGTTCCGAACAGTGAGCTTGCTCAGAACAAAAAAAACTGTACTTCCTACTCACACGGCCATATCTAGTTCAAGTCTGCTTAGGAACCTGACAAGAACAGTATATCCTCTTCAGTCCAATACAATGTACTTGCTGGGAACAGACGCCAGTGCTATTTGTCCTGTGTATGGCAATGGCAGCTCAATAGTGACTCTTCTTACCAGAAAAAAACTCTTGCTCGTAGGACCAGAAACTGCATGTGATTCAACTCCATTTAGGACTGTTAAACAAAAGCTAGCTCACCTTGCAAGAAACACACTCTGCTTTAGAGAAAAGAGCACTCTTCTACTCTGCTGTTTTTCCTATAGGGCCAGAACAGTGAGCTTGCTCAGAACAAAATAACTGTGCTTCCTACACACACGGGCCATATCTAATTCAACTCTGCTTAGGAAACCAACAAGAACAGTAGCTCCTCTTCAGTCCAATACACTGTACTTGCTGGGAACAGACGGGAGGGCTATTTGCACTGTGTATGGGAATGGGAGCACAATAGTGACTTTCCTTACCAGAAAACAACTCTTGCTCGTAGGACCAGAAACTGCATGTGATTCCACTCCATTTAAGACTGGAAAACAAACGGTAGCTTGCCTTACAAGA
The DNA here is from genome assembly GCF_949786415.1 of Peromyscus eremicus. Taxonomy (NCBI): domain Eukaryota; kingdom Metazoa; phylum Chordata; class Mammalia; order Rodentia; family Cricetidae; genus Peromyscus; species Peromyscus eremicus. The sequence continues at coordinate 163,034 of NW_026735034.1, read as the reverse complement.
AACACACTCTGCTTTAGAGAAAAGAGCACTCTTCTACTCTACTGTGTTTCCTATGGGGTCCAAACAGTGAGCTTGCTCAGAACAAAAGAACTGTGCTTCCTACACACACGGCCCATATCTAGTTCAAATCTGCTTAGGAAACTGACAAGAACAGTAGCTCCTATTCAGTCCAATACACTGTACTTGCTGGGAAAAGACGCGAGTGCTATTTGCACTGTGTATGGCAATGGGAGCGCAATAGTTACTTTCCTTACCAGAAAACAACTCTTGCTCGTAGGACCAGAAACTGCATGTGATTCAACTCCATTTAGGACTGGGAAACAAATGCTAGCTCGCATACATGAAACACACTCTGCTTTTGAGAAAAGAGTATTCTTCTACTCTACTGTGTTTCCTATGCGGTCCGAAGAGTGAGTTTGCACAGAACAAAATAACTGTGCTTCCTACACACATGGGCCATATCTAGTTCAACTCTGCTTAGGAAACCAACAAGAACAGTAGCTCCTCTTCAGTCCGATACACTGTACTTGCTGGGAACAGATGCGAGTGCTATTTGTACTGTGTACGGCAATGGGAGCGCAATAGTGACTTTCCTTACCAGAAAACAACTCTTGATCGTAGGACCAGAAACTGCATGTGATTCAACTCCACTTAGGAGTGGGAAACAAATGCTAGGTCGCCTTACATGAAACACACTCTGCTTTTGAGAAAAGAGCACTCTTCTACTCTACTGTGTTTCCTATGTGTTCTGAACAGTGAGCTTGCTCAGAACAAAAAAACTGTACTTCCTACTCACACGGCCATATCTAGTTCAAGTCTGCTTAGGAACCTGACAAGAACAGTATATCCTCTTCAGTCCAATATAATGTACTTGCTGGGAACAGACACCAGTGCTATTTGTCCTGTGTATGGCAATGGCAGCGCAATAGTGACTCTTCTTACCAGAAAAAAACTCTTGCTCGTAGGACCAGAAACTGCATGTGATTCAACTCCATTTAGGACTGGGAAACAAACCCTAGCTCGCTTTACAAGAAACACACTCTGCTTTTGAGAAAAGAGCACTCTTCTACTCTACTGTGTTTCCTATAGGGCCAGAACAGTGAGCTTGCTCGGAAAAAAAGAACTGTGCTTCCTACACACACGGGCCATATCTAGTTCAACTCTGCTTAGGAAACTGAGAAGAACAGTAGCTCCTCTTCAGTCCAATACACTGTACTTGCTGGGAACAGACGGGAGGGCTATTTGCACTGTGTATGGCAATGGGAGCGCAATAGTGACTCTTCTTACCAGAAAACAACTCTTGCTCGTAGGACCAGAAACTGCATGTGATTCAACTCCACTTAGGACTGGGAAACAAATGCTAGCTCGCCTTACATGAAAAACACTCTGATTTTGAGAAAAGAGCACTCTTCTACTCTATTGTGTTTCATATCGGGTCCGAAGAGTGAGCTTGCTCACAACAAAAGAACTGTGCTTCCTACACACACGGCCCATATCTAGTTCATCTCTGCTTAGGAAACTGACAAGAACAGTAGATCCTCTTCAGTCCAATACACTGTACTTGCGGGGAACAGACGCGAGTGCTATTTGCACTGTGTATGGCATTGGAGCACAATAGTGACTTGTCTTACCAGAAAACAACTCTTGCTCGTAGGACAAAAAACTGCATGTGACTCAACTCCATTTAGGACTGGGAAACAAACGCTATCTCGCCTTACATGAAACACACTCTGCTTTTGAGAAAAGAGCACTCTTCTACTCTACTGTGTTTCCTATGTGTTCCGAACAGTGAGCTTGCTCAGAACAAAAAAACTGTACTTCCTACTGACATGGCCATATCTACTTCAAGTCTGCTTAGGAACCTGACAAGAACAGTATATCCTCTTCAGTCCAATACACTGTACTTGCTGGAAACAGACGCCAGTGCTATGGCAATGGCAGCGCAATAGTGACTCTTCTTACCAGAAAACAACTCTTGCTCGTAGGACCAGAAACTGCATGTGATTCAACTCCATTTAGGACTGGGAAACAAACTCTAGCTCGCTTTACAAGAAACAAACTCTGCTTTTGCGAAAAGAGCACTCTTCTACTCTACTGTATTTCCTATAGGGCCAGAACAGTGAGCTTGCTCAGAAAAAAAGAACTGTGCTTCCTACACACATGGGCCATATCTAGTTCAACTCTGCTTAGGAAACTGAGAAGAACAGTAGCTTCTCTTCAGTCTAATACACTGTACTTGCTGGGAACAGACTGGAGGGCTATTTGCACTGTGTATGGCAATGGGAGTGCAATAGTGACTTTCCTTACCAGAAAACAACTCTTGCTCGTAGGACCAGAAACTGCATGTGATTCCACTCCATTTAGGACTGGGAAACAAACGGTAGCTTGCCTTACAAGAAACACACTCTGCTTTAGAGAAAAGAGCACTCTTCTACTCTACTGTGTTTCCTATGGGGTCCAAACAGTGAGCTTGCTCAGAACAAAAGAACTGTGCTTCCTACACACACGGCCCATATCTAGTTCAACTCTGCTTAGGAAACTGACAAGAACAGTAGCTCCTATTCAGTCCAATACACTGTACTTACTGAGAAAAGACGCGAGTGCTATTTGCACTGTGTATGGCAATGGAAGCGCATTAGTTACTTTCCTTACCAGAAAACAACTCTTGCTCGTAGGACCAGAAACTGCATGTGATTCAACTCCATTTAAAACTAGGAAACAAATGCTAGCTCGCATACATGAAACACACTCTGCTTTTGAGAAAAGAGTACTCTTCTACTCTACTGTGTTTCCTATGCGGTCCGAAAAGCGAGTTTGCACAGAACAAAATAACTGTGCTTCCTACACACACGGGCAATATCTAGTTCAACTCTGCTTAGGAAACCAACAAGAACAGTAGCTCCTCTTCAGTCCGATACACTGTACTTGCTGGGAAATAACGCGAGTGCTATTTGCACTGTGTATGGCAATGGGAGCGCAATAGTTACTTTCCTTACCAGAAAACAACTCTTGCTCGTAGGACCAGAAACTGCATGTGATTCAACTCCATTTAGGACTGGGAAACAAATGCTAGCTCGCTTTACAAGAAACACACTCTGCTTTTGAGAAAAGAGCACTCTTCTACGCTACTGTGTTTCCAATAGGGCCAGAACAGTGAGCTTGCTCAGAAAGAAAGAACTGTGCTTCCTACACACATCGGCCACATCTAGTTCAAGTCTGCTTAGGAACCTGACAAGAACAGTATATTCTCTTAAGTACAATACACTGTACTTGCTGGGAACAGACGCCAGTGCTATTTGTCCTGTGTATTGCAATAGCAGTGCAATAATGACTCTTCTTACCAGAAAACAACTCTTGCTTGTAGGACCAGAAACTGCATGTGATTCAACTCCATTTAGGACTGTTAAACAAAAGCTAGCTCACCTTGCAAGAAACACACTCTGCTTTAGAGAAAAGAGCACTCTTCTACTCTGCTGTTTTTCCTATAGGGCCAGAACAGTGAGCTTGCTCAGAACAAAATAACTGTGCTTCCTACACACACGGGCCATATCTAATTCAACTCTGCTTAGGAAACCAACAAGAACAGTAGCTCCTCTTCAGTCCAATACACTGTACTTGCTGGGGACAGACGGGAGGGCTATTTGCACTGTGTATGGGAATGGGAGCGCAATAGTGACTTTCCTTACCAGAAAACAACTCTTGCTCGTAGGACCAGAAACTGCATGTGATTCCACTCCATTTAGGACTGAAAAACAAACGGTAGCTTGCCTTACAAGAAACACACTCTGCTTTAGAGAAAAGAGCACTCTTCTACTCTACTGTGTTTCCTATGGGGTCCAAACAGTGAGCTTGCTCAGAACAAAAGAACTGTGCTTCCTACACACACGGCCCATATCTAGTTCAAATCTGCTTAGGAAACTGACAAGAACAGTAGCTCCTATTCAGTCCAATACACTGTAATTTCTGGGAAAAGACGCGAGTGCTATTTGCACTGTGTATGGCAATGGGAGCGCAATAGTTACTTTCCTTACCAGAAAACAACTCTTGCTCGTAGGACCAGAAACTGCATGTGATTCAACTCCATTTAGGACTGGGAAACAAATGCTAGCTCGCATACATGAAACACACTCTGCTTTTGAGAAAAGAGTATTCTTCTACTCTACTGTGTTTCCTATGCGGTCCGAAGAGTGAGTTTGCACAGAACAAAATAACTGTGCTTCCTACACACATGGGCCATATCTAGTTCAACTCTGCTAAGGAAACTGACAAGAACAGTAGCTCCTCTTCAGTCCGATACACTGTACTTGCTGGGAACAGACGCGAGTGCTATTTGTACTGTGTACGGCAATGGGAGCGCAATAGTGACTTTCCTTACCAGAAAACAACTCTTGATCGTAGGACCAGAAACTGCATGTGATTCAACTCCACTTAGGAGTGGGAAACAAATGCAAGGTCGCCTTACATGAAAAACACTCTGCTTTTGAGAAAAGAGCACTCTTCTACTCTACTGTGTTTCCTATGTGTTCCGAACAGTGAGCTTGCTCAGAACAAAAAAAACTGTACTTCCTACTCACACGGCCATATCTAGTTCAAGTCTGCTTAGGAACCTGACAAGAACAGTATATCCTCTTCAGTCCAATACAATGTACTTGCTGGGAACAGACGCCAGTGCTATTTGTCCTGTGTATGGCAATGGCAGCTCAATAGTGACTCTTCTTACCAGAAAAAAACTCTTGCTCGTAGGACCAGAAACTGCATGTGATTCAACTCCATTTAGGACTGTTAAACAAAAGCTAGCTCACCTTGCAAGAAACACACTCTGCTTTAGAGAAAAGAGCACTCTTCTACTCTGCTGTTTTTCCCATAGGGCCAGAACAGTGAGCTTGCTCAGAACAAAATAACTGTGCTTCCTACACACACGGGCCATATCTAATTCAACTCTGCTTAGGAAACCAACAAGAACAGTAGCTCCTCTTCAGTCCAATACACTGTACTTGCTGGGAACAGACGGGAGGGCTATTTGCACTGTGTATGGGAATGGGAGCGCAATAGTGACTTTCCTTACCAGAAAACAACTCTTGCTCGTAGGACCAGAAACTGCATGTGATTCCACTCCATTTAAGACTGGAAAACAAACGGTAGCTTGCCTTACAAGAAACACACTCTGCTTTAGAGAAAAGAGCACTCTTCTACTCTACTGTGTTTCCTATGGGGTCCAAACAGTGAGCTTGCTCAGAACAAAAGAACTGTGCTTCCTACACACACGGCCCATATCTAGTTCAAATCTGCTTAGGAAACTGACAAGAACAGTAGCTCCTATTCAGTCCAATACACTGTACTTGCTGGGAAAAGACGCGAGTGCTATTTGCACTGTGTATGGCAATGGGAGCGCAATAGTTACTTTCCTTACCAGAAAACAACTCTTGCTCGTAGGACCAGAAACTGCATGTGATTCAACTCCATTTAGGACTGGGAAACAAATGCTAGCTCGCATACATGAAACACACTCTGCTTTTGAGAAAAGAGTATTCTTCTACTCTACTGTGTTTCCTATGCGGTCCGAAGAGTGAGTTTGCACAGAACAAAATAACTGTGCTTCCTACACACATGGGCCATATCTAGTTCAACTCTGCTTAGGAAACCAACAAGAACAGTAGCTCCTCTTCAGTCCGATACACTGTACTTGCTGGGAACAGACGCGAGTGCTATTTGTACTGTGTACGGCAATGGGAGCGCAATAGTGACTTTCCTTACCAGAAAACAACTCTTGATCGTAGGACCAGAAACTGCATGTGATTCAACTCCACTTAGGAGTGGGAAACAAATGCTAGGTCGCCTTACATGAAACACACTCTGCTTTTGAGAAAAGAGCACTCTTCTACTCTACTGTGTTTCCTATGTGTTCTGAACAGTGAGCTTGCTCAGAACAAAAAAACTGTACTTCCTACTCACACGGCCATATCTAGTTCAAGTCTGCTTAGGAACCTGACAAGAACAGTATATCCTCTTCAGTCCAATATAATGTACTTGCTGGGAACAGACACCAGTGCTATTTGTCCTGTGTATGGCAATGGCAGCGCAATAGTGACTCTTCTTACCAGAAAAAAACTCTTGCTCGTAGGACCAGAAACTGCATGTGATTCAACTCCATTTAGGACTGGGAAACAAACCCTAGCTCGCTTTACAAGAAACACACTCTGCTTTTGAGAAAAGAGCACTCTTCTACTCTACTGTGTTTCCTATAGGGCCAGAACAGTGAGCTTGCTCGGAAAAAAAGAACTGTGCTTCCTACACACACGGGCCATATCTAGTTCAACTCTGCTTAGGAAACTGAGAAGAACAGTAGCTCCTCTTCAGTCCAATACACTGTACTTGCTGGGAACAGACGGGAGGGCTATTTGCACTGTGTATGGCAATGGGAGCGCAATAGTGACTCTTCTTACCAGAAAACAACTCTTGCTCGTAGGACCAGAAACTGCATGTGATTCAACTCCACTTAGGACTGGGAAACAAATGCTAGCTCGCCTTACATGAAAAACACTCTGATTTTGAGAAAAGAGCACTCTTCTACTCTATTGTGTTTCATATCGGGTCCGAAGAGTGAGCTTGCTCAGAACAAAAGAACTGTGCTTCCTACACACACGGCCCATATCTAGTTCAACTCTGCTTAGGAAACTGACAAGAACAGTAGATCCTCTTCAGTCCAATACACTGTACTTGCGGGGAACAGACGCGAGTGCTATTTGCACTGTGTATGGCATTGGAGCACAATAGTGACTTGTCTTACCAGAAAACAACTCTTGCTCGTAGGACAAAAAACTGCATGTGACTCAACTCCATTTAGGACTGGGAAACAAACGCTATCTCGCCTTACATGAAACACACTCTGCTTTTGAGAAAAGAGCACTCTTCTACTCTACTGTGTTTCCTATGTGTTCCGAACAGTGAGCTTGCTCAGAACAAAAAAACTGTACTTCCTACTGACATGGCCATATCTACTTCAAGTCTGCTTAGGAACCTGACAAGAACAGTATATCCTCTTCAGTCCAATACACTGTACTTGCTGGAAACAGACGCCAGTGCTATGGCAATGGCAGCGCAATAGTGACTCTTCTTACCAGAAAACAACTCTTGCTCGTAGGACCAGAAACTGCATGTGATTCAACTCCATTTAGGACTGGGAAACAAACTCTAGCTTGCTTTACAAGAAACAAACTCTGCTTTTGCGAAAAGAGCACTCTTCTACTCTACTGTATTTCCTATAGGGCCAGAACAGTGAGCTTGCTCAGAAAAAAAGAACTGTGCTTCCTACACACATGGGCCATATCTAGTTCAACTCTGCTTAGGAAACTGAGAAGAACAGTAGCTTCTCTTCAGTCTAATACACTGTACTTGCTGGGAACAGACTGGAGGGCTATTTGCACTGTGTATGGCAATGGGAGTGCAATAGTGACTTTCCTTACCAGAAAACAACTCTTGCTCGTAGGACCAGAAACTGCATGTGATTCCACTCCATTTAGGACTGGGAAACAAACGGTAGCTTGCCTTACAAGAAACACACTCTGCTTTAGAGAAAAGAGCACTCTTCTACTCTACTGTGTTTCCTATGGGGTCCAAACAGTGAGCTTGCTCAGAACAAAAGAACTGTGCTTCCTACACACACGGCCCATATCTAGTTCAACTCTGCTTAGGAAACTGACAAGAACAGTAGCTCCTATTCAGTACAATACACTGTACTTACTGAGAAAAGACGCGAGTGCTATTTGCACTGTGTATGGCAATGGGAGCGCAATAGTTACTTTCCTTACCAGAAAACAACTCTTGCTCGTAGGACCAGAAACTGCATGTGATTCAACTCCATTTAGGACTGGGAAACAAATGCTAGCTCGCATACATGAAACACACTCTGCTTTTGAGAAAAGAGTACTCTTCTACTCTACTGTGTTTCCTATGCGGTCCGAACAGTGAGTTTGCACAGAACAAAATAACTGTGCTTCCTACACACACGGGCAATATCTAGTTCAACTCTGCTTAGGAAACCAACAAGAACAGTAGCTCCTCTTCAGTCCGATACACTGTACTTGCTGGGAAAAGACGCGAGTGCTATTTGCACTGTGTATGGCAATGGGAGCGCAATAGTTACTTTCCTTACCAGAAAACAACTCTTGCTCGTAGGACCAGAAACTGCATGTGATTCAACTCCATTTAGGACTGGGAAACAAATGCTAGCTCGCATACATGAAACACACTCTGCTTTTGAGAAAAGAGTACTCTTCTACTCTACTGTGTTTCCTATGCGGTCCGAACAGTGAGTTTGCACGGAACAAAATAACTGTGCTTCCTACACACACGGGCCATATCTAGTTCAACTCTGCTTAGGAAACCAACAAGAACAGTAGCTCCTCTTCAGTCCGATACACTGTACTTTCTGGAAACAGACGCGAGTGCTATTTGTACTGTGTACGGCAATGGGAGCGCAATAGTGACTTTCCTTACCAGAAAACAACTCTTGATCGTAGGACCAGAAACTGCATGTGATTCAACTCCACTTAGGAGTGGGAAACAAATGCTACGTCGCCTTACATGAAACACACTCTGCTTTTGAGAAAAGAGCACTCTTCTACTCTACTGTGTTTCCTATGTGTTCCGAACAGTGAGCTTGCTCAGAACAAAAAAACTGTACTTCCTACTCAAACGGCCATATCTAGTTCAAGTCTGCTTAGGAACCTGACAAGAACAGTATATCCTCTTCAGTCCAATACACTGTACTTGCTGGGAACAGACGCCAGTGCTATTTGTCCTGTGTATGGCAATGGCAGCGAAATAGTGACTCATCTTACCAGAAAACAACTCTTGCTCGTAGGACCAGAAACTGCATGTGATTCAACTCCACTTAGGACTGGGAAACAAACTCTAGCTCGCTTTACAAGAAACACACTCTGCTTTTGAGAAAAGAGCACTCTTCTACTCTACTGTGTTTCCTATAGGGCCAGAACAGTGAGCTTGCTCGGAAAAAAAGAACTGTGCTTCCTACACACACGGGCCATATCTAGTTCAACTCTGCTTAGGAAACTGACAAGAACAGTAGCTCCTCTTCAGTCTGATACACTGTACTTGCTGGGAACAGACGTGAGAGCTATTTGCACTGTGTATGGCAAGGGGAGCTCAATAGTGACTTTCCTTACCAGTAAACAACTCTTGCTCGTAGGACCGGAAACTGCATGTGATTCAACTCCATTTAGGACTGGGAAACAAATGCTAGCTTGCCTTAAATGAAACACTCTCTGCTTTTGAGAAAAGAGCACTCTTCTACTCTACTGTGTTTCCTATAGGGCCAGAACAGTGAGCTTGCTCAGAAAAAAAGAACTGTACTTCCTACACACACGGCAAATATCTAGTTCAACTCTGCTTAGGAAACTGAGAAGAACAGTAGCTCCTTTGCAGTCCAATAGACTGTACTTGCTGGGAAAAGACAGGAGGGCTATTTGCACTGTGTATGGCAATGGGAGCGCAATAGTTACTTTCCTTACCAGAAAACAACTCTTGCTCGTAGGACCAGAAACTGCATGTGATTCAACTCCATTTAGGACTGGGAAACAAATGCTAGCTCGCATACATGAAACACACTCTGTTTTTGAGAAAAGAGTAGTCTTCTACTCTACAGTTTTTCCTATGGGATCCGAACAGTGAGTTTGCACAGAACAAAATAACTGTGCTTCCTACACACACGGGCCATATCTAGTTCAACTCTGCTTAGGAAACCTACAAGAACAGCACCTCCTCTTCAGTCCAATACACTGTACTTGCGGGGAACAGACGCGAGTGCTATTTGCACTGTGTATGGCAATTGGAGCACAATAGTGACTCGTCTTACCAGAAAACAATTCTTGCTCGTAGGACAAAAAACTGCATGTGACTCAACTCCATTTAGGACTGGGAAACAAACGCTAGCTCTCCTTACAAGAAACACACTCTGCTTTTGAGAAAAGAGCACTCTTCTACTCTACTGTGTTTCCTATGGGGTCCGAACAGTGAGCTTGCTCAGAACAAAAGAACTGTGCTTTCTACACACACGGGCCATATCTAATTAAACTCTCCTTAGGAAACAAACAAGAACAGTAGCTCCTCTTCAGTCCAATACACTGTACTTGCGGGGAACAGACGCCAGTGCTATTTGCACTGTGTATGGCATTGGAGCACAATAGTGACTTGTCTTACCAGAAAATAACTCTTCCTCATTGGACAAAAAACTGCATGTGACTCAACTCCATTTAGGACTGGGAAACAAACGCTAGCTTGACTTCCAAGAAACACACTCTGCTTTTGAGAAAAGAGCACTCTTCTACTCTACTGTGTTTCCTATGTGTTCCGAACAGTGAGCTTGCTCAGAACAAAAAAACTGCGCTTCCTACACACGGCCATATCTAGTTCAAGTCTGCTTAGGAACCTGACAAGAACAGTAGATCCTCTTCAGTTCAATACACTGTACTTGCTGGGAACAGACGCCAGTGCTATTTGTCCTGTGTATGGAAATGGCAGCGCAATAGTGACTCTTCTTACCAGAAAACAACTCTTGCTTGTAGGACCAGAAACTGCATGTGATTCAACTCCATTTAGGACTAGGAAACAAACGCTAGCTCGCCTTACAAAAACACACTCTGCTTTTGAGAAAAGAGCACTCTTCTACTCTACTGTGTTTCCAATAGGGCCAGAACAGTGAGCTTGTTCAAAACATAAGAACTGTGCTTCCTACACACACGGGCCATATCTAGTTCAACTCTGCTTATGAAACTGACAAGAACAGTACCTCCTCTTCAGTCCGATACACTGTACTTGCTGGGAATAGACGCGAGAGCTATTTGTACTATGTATGGCAAGGGGAGCACAATAGTGACTTTCCTTACCAGAAAACAACTCTTGCTCTTAGGACCAGAAACTGCATGAGATTCAACTCCATTTAGGACTGGGAAACAAACGCTAGCTCGCCTTACAAGAAACACACTCTGCTTTTGAGAAAAGAGCACTCTTCTACTCTACTGTGTTTCCTATGATGTCCCGAACAGTGAGCTTGCTCAGATCAAAAGAACTGTGCTTCCTACACACACGGCCATATCTAGTTCAATTCTGCTTAGGAACCTGACAAGAACAGTAGATCCTCTTCAGTCCAATACACTGTACTTGCGGGGAACAGACGCGAGTGCTATTTGCACTGTGTATGGAATTGGAGCACAATAGTGACTTGTCTTACCAGAAAACAACTCTTGCTCGTAGGACAAAAAACTGCATGTGACTCAACTCCATTTAGGACTGGGAAACAAACGCTAGCTCGACTTCCAAGAAACACACTCTGCTTTTGAGAAAAGAGCACTCTTCTACTCTACTGTGTTTCCTATGTGTTCCGAACAGTGAGCTTGCTCAGAACAAAAGAACTGTGCTTCCTACACGCTCGGACGATATCTAGTTCAATTCTGCTTAGTAAACTGACAAGAACAGTAGCTCCTGTTCAGTCCAATACACTGTACTTGCTGGGAACAGACGCCAGTGCTATTTGCCTTGTAAAGGGCAATGGGAGCACAATAGTGACTTTCCTTACCAGAAAACAACTCTTGTTCATAGGACCAGAAACTGCATGTGATTCAACTCCATTTAGGACTAGGAAACAAACGCTAATTCGCCTTACAAAAACACACTCTGCTTTTGAGAAAAGAGCACTCTTCTACTCTACTGTGTTTCCTATGTGTTCCGAAAAGTGAGCTTGCTCAGAACAAAAAAACTGTGCTTCCTACACACGGCCATATCTAGTTCAAGTCTGCTTAGGAACCTGACAAGAACAGTAGATCCTCTTCAGTTCAATACACTGTACTTGCTGGGAACAGACGCCAGTGCTATTTGTTCTGTGTATGGCAATGGCAGCGCAATAGTGACTCTTCTTAACAGAAAAAAAATCTTGCTCGTAGGACCAGAAACTGCATGTGATTCCACTCCATTTAGGACTGGGAATCAAACTCTAGCTCGCTTTACAAGAAACACACTCTGCTTTTGAGAAAAGAGCACTCTTCTACTCTTCTGTGTTTCCTATAGGGCCAGAACAGTGAGCTTGCTCAGAAAAAATGAACTGTACTTCCTACACACACGGGCCATATCTAGTTCAACTCTGCTTAGGAAACTGAGAAGAACAGTAGCTCCTTTTCAGTCTAATACACTGTACTTGCTGGGAACAGACGGGAGGGCTATTTACACTGTGTATGGCAATGGGAGTGCAATAGTGACTTTCCTTACCAGAAAACAACTCCTGCTCGTAGGACCAGAGACTGCATGTGATTCCACTCCATTTTGGACTGGGAAACAAACGCTATCTCGCCTTACAATAAACACATTCTGCTTTAGAGAAAAGAGCACTCTTCTACTCTACTGTGTTTCCTGTGGGGTCAAAACAGTGAGCTTGCACAGACCAAAAGAACTGTGCTTCCTACACACGCGGGTCATATCTAGTTCAACTCTGCTTAGGAAACTGACAAGAACAGTAGCTCCTCTTCAGTCCGATACACTGTACTTGCTGGGAACAGACGTGAGAGCTATTTGCACTATGTATGGCAAGGGGAGCACAATAGTGACTTTCCTTACCAGAAAACAGCTCTTGCTCTTAGGACCAGAAACTGCATGTGATTCAACTCCATTTAGGACTGGGAAACAAGCGCTAGCTCGCCTTACAAGAAACACACTCTGCTTTAGAGAAAAGAGCACTCTTCTACTCTACTATTTTTCCTATGGTGTCCGAACAGTGAGCTTGCTCAGAACATAAGAACTGTGCTTCCTACACACTCGGCCATATCTAGTTCAATTCTGCTTAGGAACCTGACAAGAACAGTAGATCAACTTCAGTCCAATACACTGTACTAGCTGGGAACAGACGTCAGTGCTATTTGTCCTATGTATGGCAATGGCAGCACAATCGTGACTCTTCTTACCAGAAAACAACTCTTGCTAGTAGGACTAGAAACTGCATGTGATTCAACTCCATTTAGGACTGGGAAACAAACGCTAGCTCGCCTTACAAGAAAAACACTCTGCTTTAGAGAAAAGAGCACTCTTCCACTCTACTGTGTTTCCTATAGGGCCAGAAGAGTGAGCTTGCTCAGAATAAAAGAATTGTGCTTCCTACACACGGGCCATAACTAGTTCATCTCTGCTTAGGAAACTGACAAGAACAGTAGCTCCTCTTCAGTCCGATACACTGTACTTGCTGGGAACAGACGCGAGTGCTATTTGCACTGTGTATGGCAATGGGAGCGCAATAGTGACTTTCCTTACCAGAAAACAACTCTTGATCGTAGGACCAGAAACTGCATATGATCAACTCCATTTAGGACTGGGAAAGAAATGCTAGCTCGCCTTACATGAAACACACTCTGCTTTTGAGAAAAGAGCACTCTTCTACTCTATTGTGTTTCCTATGGGGTCCAAACAGTGAGCTTGCTCAGAACAAAAGAACTGTGCTTCCTACACTCATGGACCATATCTAGTTCCATTCTGCTTAGTAAACTGACAAGAACAGTAGCTCCTATTCAGTCCAATACACTGTACTTGCTGGGAAAAGACGCAAGTGATATTTGCCTTGTAAAGGGCAATGGGAGCGCAATAGTGACTTTCCTTACCAGAAAACAACTCTTGTTCATAGGACCAGAAACTGCAGGTGATTCAACTCCATTTAGGACTAGGAAACAAACGCTAGCTCACCTTCCAAAAACACACTCTGCTTTTGAGAAAAGAGCACTCTTCTACTCTACTGTGTTTCCTATGTGTTCCGAAAAGTGAGCTTGCTCAGAACAAAAGAACTGTGCATCCTACACACACGGCCATATCTAGTTCAATTCTGCTTAGGAACCTGACAAGAACAGTAGATCCTCTTCAGTCCAATACACTGTACTTGCTGGGAACAGACGCCAGTGCTATTTGTCCTATGTATGGCAATGGCAGCGCAATAGTGGCTCTTCTTACCAGAATACAACTCTTGCTCGGAGGACTAGAAACTGCATGTGATTCAACTCCATTTAGGACTGGGAAACAAACCCTAGCTCGCTTTACAAGAAACACACTCTGCTTTTGAGAAAAGAGCACTCTTCTACTCTACTGTGTTTCCTATAGGGCCAGAACAGTGAGCTTGCTCGGAAAAAAAGAACTGTGCTTCCTACACACACGGGCCATATCTAGTTCAACTCTGCTTAGGAAACTGACAAGAACAGTAGCTCCTCTTCAGTCCAATACACTGTACTTGCTGGGAACAGACGGGAGGGCTATTTGCACTGTGTATGGCAATGGGAGCGCAATAGTGACTCTTCTTACCAGAAAACAACTCTTGCTCGTAGGACCAGAAACTGCATGTGATTCAACTCCACTTAGGACTGGGAAACAAATGCTAGCTCGCCTTACATGAAAAACACTCTGATTTTGAGAAAAGAGCACTCTTCTACTCTATTGTGTTTCATATCGGGTCCGAAGAGTGAGCTTGCTCAGAACAAAAGAACTGTGCTTCCTACACACACGGCCCATATCTAGTTCAACTCTGCTTAGGAAACTGACAAGAACAGTAGATCCTCTTCAGTCCAATACACTGTACTTGCGGGGAACAGACGCGAGTGCTATTTGCACTGTGTATGGCATTGGAGCACAATAGTGACTTGTCTTACCAGAAAACAACTCTTGCTCGTAGGACAAAAAACTGCATGTGACTCAACTCCATTTAGGACTGGGAAACAAACGCTATCTCGCCTTACATGAAACACACTCTGCTTTTGAGAAAAGAGCACTCTTCTACTCTACTGTGTTTCCTATGTGTTCCGAACAGTGAGCTTGCTCAGAACAAAAAAACTGTACTTCCTACTGACATGGCCATATCTACTTCAAGTCTGCTTAGGAACCTGACAAGAACAGTATATCCTCTTCAGTCCAATACACTGTACTTGCTGGAAACAGACGCCAGTGCTATGGCAATGGCAGCGCAATAGTGACTCTTCTTACCAGAAAACAACTCTTGCTCGTAGGACCAGAAACTGCATGTGATTCAACTCCATTTAGGACTGGGAAACAAACTCTAGCTTGCTTTACAAGAAACAAACTCTGCTTTTGCGAAAAGAGCACTCTTCTACTCTACTGTATTTCCTATAGGGCCAGAACAGTGAGCTTGCTCAGAAAAAAAGAACTGTGCTTCCTACACACATGGGCCATATCTAGTTCAACTCTGCTTAGGAAACTGAGAAGAACAGTAGCTTCTCTTCAGTCTAATACACTGTACTTGCTGGGAACAGACTGGAGGGCTATTTGCACTGTGTATGGCAATGGGAGTGCAATAGTGACTTTCCTTACCAGAAAACAACTCTTGCTCGTAGGACCAGAAACTGCATGTGATTCCACTCCATTTAGGACTGGGAAACAAACGGTAGCTTGCCTTACAAGAAACACACTCTGCTTTAGAGAAAAGAGCACTCTTCTACTCTACTGTGTTTCCTATGGGGTCCAAACAGTGAGCTTGCTCAGAACAAAAGAACTGTGCTTCCTACACACACGGCCCATATCTAGTTCAACTCTGCTTAGGAAACTGACAAGAACAGTAGCTCCTATTCAGTACAATACACTGTACTTACTGAGAAAAGACGCGAGTGCTATTTGCACTGTGTATGGCAATGGGAGCGCAATAGTTACTTTCCTTACCAGAAAACAACTCTTGCTCGTAGGACCAGAAACTGCATGTGATTCAACTCCATTTAGGACTGGGAAACAAATGCTAGCTCGCATACATGAAACACACTCTGCTTTTGAGAAAAGAGTACTCTTCTACTCTACTGTGTTTCCTATGCGGTCCGAACAGTGAGTTTGCACAGAACAAAATAACTGTGCTTCCTACACACACGGGCAATATCTAGTTCAACTCTGCTTAGGAAACCAACAAGAACAGTAGCTCCTCTTCAGTCCGATACACTGTACTTGCTGGGAAAAGACGCGAGTGCTATTTGCACTGTGTATGGCAATGGGAGCGCAATAGTTACTTTCCTTACCAGAAAACAACTCTTGCTCGTAGGACCAGAAACTGCATGTGATTCAACTCCATTTAGGACTGGGAAACAAATGCTAGCTCGCATACATGAAACACACTCTGCTTTTGAGAAAAGAGTACTCTTCTACTCTACTGTGTTTCCTATGCGGTCCGAACAGTGAGTTTGCACGGAACAAAATAACTGTGCTTCCTACACACACGGGCCATATCTAGTTCAACTCTGCTTAGGAAACCAACAAGAACAGTAGCTCCTCTTCAGTCCGATACACTGTACTTTCTGGAAACAGACGCGAGTGCTATTTGTACTGTGTACGGCAATGGGAGCGCAATAGTGACTTTCCTTACCAGAAAACAACTCTTGATCGTAGGACCAGAAACTGCATGTGATTCAACTCCACTTAGGAGTGGGAAACAAATGCTACGTCGCCTTACATGAAACACACTCTGCTTTTGAGAAAAGAGCACTCTTCTACTCTACTGTGTTTCCTATGTGTTCCGAACAGTGAGCTTGCTCAGAACAAAAAAACTGTACTTCCTACTCAAACGGCCATATCTAGTTCAAGTCTGCTTAGGAACCTGACAAGAACAGTATATCCTCTTCAGTCCAATACACTGTACTTGCTGGGAACAGACGCCAGTGCTATTTGTCCTGTGTATGGCAATGGCAGCGAAATAGTGACTCATCTTACCAGAAAACAACTCTTGCTCGTAGGACCAGAAACTGCATGTGATTCAACTCCACTTAGGACTGGGAAACAAACTCTAGCTCGCTTTACAAGAAACACACTCTGCTTTTGAGAAAAGAGCACTCTTCTACTCTACTGTGTTTCCTATAGGGCCAGAACAGTGAGCTTGCTCGGAAAAAAAGAACTGTGCTTCCTACACACACGGGCCATATCTAGTTCAACTCTGCTTAGGAAACTGACAAGAACAGTAGCTCCTCTTCAGTCTGATACACTGTACTTGCTGGGAACAGACGTGAGAGCTATTTGCACTGTGTATGGCAAGGGGAGCTCAATAGTGACTTTCCTTACCAGTAAACAACTCTTGCTCGTAGGACCGGAAACTGCATGTGATTCAACTCCATTTAGGACTGGGAAACAAATGCTAGCTTGCCTTAAATGAAACACTCTCTGCTTTTGAGAAAAGAGCACTCTTCTACTCTACTGTGTTTCCTATAGGGCCAGAACAGTGAGCTTGCTCAGAAAAAAAGAACTGTACTTCCTACACACACGGCAAATATCTAGTTCAACTCTGCTTAGGAAACTGAGAAGAACAGTAGCTCCTTTGCAGTCCAATAGACTGTACTTGCTGGGAAAAGACAGGAGGGCTATTTGCACTGTGTATGGCAATGGGAGCGCAATAGTTACTTTCCTTACCAGAAAACAACTCTTGCTCGTAGGACCAGAAACTGCATGTGATTCAACTCCATTTAGGACTGGGAAACAAATGCTAGCTCGCATACATGAAACACACTCTGTTTTTGAGAAAAGAGTAGTCTTCTACTCTACAGTTTTTCCTATGGGATCCGAACAGTGAGTTTGCACAGAACAAAATAACTGTGCTTCCTACACACACGGGCCATATCTAGTTCAACTCTGCTTAGGAAACCTACAAGAACAGCACCTCCTCTTCAGTCCAATACACTGTACTTGCGGGGAACAGACGCGAGTGCTATTTGCACTGTGTATGGCAATTGGAGCACAATAGTGACTCGTCTTACCAGAAAACAATTCTTGCTCGTAAGACAAAAAACTGCATGTGACTCAACTCCATTTAGGACTGGGAAACAAACGCTAGCTCTCCTTACAAGAAACACACTCTGCTTTTGAGAAAAGAGCACTCTTCTACTCTACTGTGTTTCCTATGGGGTCCGAACAGTGAGCTTGCTCAGAACAAAAGAACTGTGCTTTCTACACACACGGGCCATATCTAATTAAACTCTCCTTAGGAAACAAACAAGAACAGTAGCTCCTCTTCAGTCCAATACACTGTACTTGCGGGGAACAGACGCCAGTGCTATTTGCACTGTGTATGGCATTGGAGCACAATAGTGACTTGTCTTACCAGAAAATAACTCTTCCTCATTGGACAAAAAACTGCATGTGACTCAACTCCATTTAGGACTGGGAAACAAACGCTAGCTTGACTTCCAAGAAACACACTCTGCTTTTGAGAAAAGAGCACTCTTCTACTCTACTGTGTTTCCTATGTGTTCCGAACAGTGAGCTTGCTCAGAACAAAAAAACTGTGCTTCCTACACACGGCCATATCTAGTTCAAGTCTGCTTAGGAACCTGACAAGAACAGTAGATCCTCTTCAGTTCAATACACTGTACTTGCTGGGAACAGACGCCAGTGCTATTTGTCCTGTGTATGGAAATGGCAGCGCAATAGTGACTCTTCTTACCAGAAAACAACTCTTGCTTGTAGGACCAGAAACTGCATGTGATTCAACTCCATTTAGGACTAGGAAACAAACGCTAGCTCGCCTTACAAAAACACACTCTGCTTTTGAGAAAAGAGCACTCTTCTACTCTACTGTGTTTCCAATAGGGCCAGAACAGTGAGCTTGTTCAAAACATAAGAACTGTGCTTCCTACACACACGGGCCATATCTAGTTCAACTCTGCTTATGAAACTGACAAGAACAGTACCTCCTCTTCAGTCCGATACACTGTACTTGCTGGGAATAGACGCGAGAGCTATTTGTACTATGTATGGCAAGGGGAGCACAATAGTGACTTTCCTTACCAGAAAACAACTCTTGCTCTTAGGACCAGAAACTGCATGAGATTCAACTCCATTTAGGACTGGGAAACAAACGCTAGCTCGCCTTACAAGAAACACACTCTGCTTTTGAGAAAAGAGCACTCTTCTACTCTACTGTGTTTCCTATGATGTCCCGAACAGTGAGCTTGCTCAGATCAAAAGAACTGTGCTTCCTACACACACGGCCATATCTAGTTCAATTCTGCTTAGGAACCTGACAAGAACAGTAGATCCTCTTCAGTCCAATACACTGTACTTGCGGGGAACAGACGCGAGTGCTATTTGCACTGTGTATGGAATTGGAGCACAATAGTGACTTGTCTTACCAGAAAACAACTCTTGCTCGTAGGACAAAAAACTGCATGTGACTCAACTCCATTTAGGACTGGGAAACAAACGCTAGCTCGACTTCCAAGAAACACACTCTGCTTTTGAGAAAAGAGCACTCTTCTACTCTACTGTGTTTCCTATGTGTTCCGAACAGTGAGCTTGCTCAGAACAAAAGAACTGTGCTTCCTACACGCTCGGACGATATCTAGTTCAATTCTGCTTAGTAAACTGACAAGAACAGTAGCTCCTGTTCAGTCCAATACACTGTACTTGCTGGGAACAGACGCCAGTGCTATTTGCCTTGTAAAGGGCAATGGGAGCACAATAGTGACTTTCCTTACCAGAAAACAACTCTTGTTCATAGGACCAGAAACTGCATGTGATTCAACTCCATTTAGGACTAGGAAACAAACGCTAATTCGCCTTACAAAAACACACTCTGCTTTTGAGAAAAGAGCACTCTTCTACTCTACTGTGTTTCCTATGTGTTCCGAAAAGTGAGCTTGCTCAGAACAAAAAAACTGTGCTTCCTACACACGGCCATATCTAGTTCAAGTCTGCTTAGGAACCTGACAAGAACAGTAGATCCTCTTCAGTTCAATACACTGTACTTGCTGGGAACAGACGCCAGTGCTATTTGTTCTGTGTATGGCAATGGCAGCGCAATAGTGACTCTTCTTAACAGAAAAAAAATCTTGCTCGTAGGACCAGAAACTGCATGTGATTCCACTCCATTTAGGACTGGGAATCAAACTCTAGCTCGCTTTACAAGAAACACACTCTGCTTTTGAGAAAAGAGCACTCTTCTACTCTTCTGTGTTTCCTATAGGGCCAGAACAGTGAGCTTGCTCAGAAAAAATGAACTGTACTTCCTACACACACGGGCCATATCTAGTTCAACTCTGCTTAGGAAACTGAGAAGAACAGTAGCTCCTTTTCAGTCTAATACACTGTACTTGCTGGGAACAGACGGGAGGGCTATTTACACTGTGTATGGCAATGGGAGTGCAATAGTGACTTTCCTTACCAGAAAACAACTCCTGCTCGTAGGACCAGAGACTGCATGTGATTCCACTCCATTTTGGACTGGGAAACAAACGCTATCTCGCCTTACAATAAACACATTCTGCTTTAGAGAAAAGAGCACTCTTCTACTCTACTGTGTTTCCTGTGGGGTCAAAACAGTGAGCTTGCACAGACCAAAAGAACTGTGCTTCCTACACACGCGGGTCATATCTAGTTCAACTCTGCTTAGGAAACTGACAAGAACAGTAGCTCCTCTTCAGTCCGATACACTGTACTTGCTGGGAACAGACGTGAGAGCTATTTGCACTATGTATGGCAAGGGGAGCACAATAGTGACTTTCCTTACCAGAAAACAGCTCTTGCTCTTAGGACCAGAAACTGCATGTGATTCAACTCCATTTAGGACTGGGAAACAAGCGCTAGCTCGCCTTACAAGAAACACACTCTGCTTTAGAGAAAAGAGCACTCTTCTACTCTACTATTTTTCCTATGGTGTCCGAACAGTGAGCTTGCTCAGAACATAAGAACTGTGCTTCCTACACACTCGGCCATATCTAGTTCAATTCTGCTTAGGAACCTGACAAGAACAGTAGATCAACTTCAGTCCAATACACTGTACTAGCTGGGAACAGACGTCAGTGCTATTTGTCCTATGTATGGCAATGGCAGCACAATCGTGACTCTTCTTACCAGAAAACAACTCTTGCTAGTAGGACTAGAAACTGCATGTGATTCAACTCCATTTAGGACTGGGAAACAAACGCTAGCTCGCCCTACAAGAAAAACACTCTGCTTTAGAGAAAAGAGCACTCTTCCACTCTACTGTGTTTCCTATAGGGCCAGAAGAGTGAGCTTGCTCAGAATAAAAGAATTGTGCTTCCTACACACGGGCCATAACTAGTTCATCTCTGCTTAGGAAACTGACAAGAACAGTAGCTCCTCTTCAGTCCGATACACTGTACTTGCTGGGAACAGACGCGAGTGCTATTTGCACTGTGTATGGCAATGGGAGCGCAATAGTGACTTTCCTTACCAGAAAACAACTCTTGATCGTAGGACCAGAAACTGCATATGATCAACTCCATTTAGGACTGGGAAAGAAATGCTAGCTCGCCTTACATGAAACACACTCTGCTTTTGAGAAAAGAGCACTCTTCTACTCTATTGTGTTTCCTATGGGGTCCAAACAGTGAGCTTGCTCAGAACAAAAGAACTGTGCTTCCTACACTCATGGACCATATCTAGTTCCATTCTGCTTAGTAAACTGACAAGAACAGTAGCTCCTATTCAGTCCAATACACTGTACTTGCTGGGAAAAGACGCAAGTGATATTTGCCTTGTAAAGGGCAATGGGAGCGCAATAGTGACTTTCCTTACCAGAAAACAACTCTTGTTCATAGGACCAGAAACTGCAGGTGATTCAACTCCATTTAGGACTAAGAAACAAACGCTAGCTCACCTTCCAAAAACACACTCTGCTTTTGAGAAAAGAGCACTCTTCTACTCTACTGTGTTTCCTATGTGTTCCGAAAAGTGAGCTTGCTCAGAACAAAAGAACTGTGCATCCTACACACACGGCCATATCTAGTTCAATTCTGCTTAGGAACCTGACAAGAACAGTAGATCCTCTTCAGTCCAATACACTGTACTTGCTGGGAACAGACGCCAGTGCTATTTGTCCTATGTATGGCAATGGCAGCGCAATAGTGGCTCTTCTTACCAGAATACAACTCTTGCTCGGAGGACTAGAAACTGCATGTGATTCAACTCCATTTAGGACTGGGAAAGAAACGCTAGCTCGCCTTACAAGAAACACACTCTGCTTTAGAGAAAAGAGCACTCTTCCACTCTACTGTGTTTCCTATAGGGCCAGAACAGTGAGCTTGCTCAGAACAAAAGAACTGTGCTTCCTACACACGGGCCATAACTAGTTCAACTCTGCATAGGAAACTGACAAGAACAGCAGCTCCTCTTCAGTCCGATACACTGTACTTGCTGGGAACAGACGCGAGTGCTATTTGCACTGTGTATGGCAATGGGAGCGCAATAGTGACTTTCCTTACCAGAAAACAACTCTTGATCGTAGGACCAGAAACTGCATGTGATCAACTCCATTTAGGACTGGGAAACAAATGCTAGCTCGCCTTACATGAAACACACTCTGCTTTTGAGAAAAGAGCACTCTTATACTCTACTGTGTTTCCTATGGGTTCCGAACAGTGAGCTTGCTCAGAACAAAAGAACTGTGCTTCCTACACACACGGGCCGTATCTAGTTCAACTCTGCTTAGGAAACTGACAAGAACACTAGATCCTCTTCAGTCCAATACACTGTACTTGCTGGGAACAGACGCCAGTGCTATTTGTCCTGTGTATGGCAGTTGCAGCGCAATAGTGACTCTTCTTACCAGAAAACAACTCTTGCTCGTAGGACCAGAAACTGCATGTGATTCAACTCCATTTAGGACTGGGAAACAAATGCTAGCTCACCTTACAAGAAACACACTCTGCTTTAGAGAAAAGAGCACTCTTCTACTCTACTGTGTTTCCTATAGGGCCAGAACAGTGAGCTTGCTCAGAACAAAAAAACTGTGCTTCCAACACACACGGCCATATCTAGTTCAACTCTGCTTAGGAAACTGACAAGAACACTAGATCCTCTTCAGTCCAATACACTGTACTTGCTGGGAACAGACGCCAGTGCTATTTGTCCTGTGTATGGCAATGGCAGTGCAATAGTGACTCTCCTTACCAGAAAACAACTCTTGCTCGTAGGACAAAAAACTGCATGTGTCTCAACTCCATTTAGGACTGGGAAACAAACGCTACCTCGCCTTACAAGAAAGACACTCTTCTTTTGAGTAAAGAGCACTCTTCTACTCTACAGTGTTTCCTATAGGGCCAGAACAATGAGCTTGCTCAGAACAAAGAACTGTGCTTCCTACACACGGCCATATCTAGTTCAATTCTGCTTAGGAACCTGACAAGGACAGTAGATCCTCTTCAGTCCAGTACACTGTAATTGCTGGGAACAGACACCAGTGCTGTTTGTCCTGTGTATGGCAATGGCAGCGCAATAGTGACTCTTCATACCAGAAAACAACTCTTGCTCGTAGGATCAGAAACTGCATGTGATTCAACACCATTTAGGACTGGGAAACAAAAGCTAGCTCACCTTACAAGAAACACACTCTGCTTTAGAGAAAAGCACACTCTTCTACTCTACTGTGTTTCCTATTGGGCCAGAATAGTGAGCTTGCTCAGAACAAAAGAACTGTGCTTCCTACTCATGGGCCTTATCTAGTTCAACTCTGCTTAGGAAACTGACAAGAACAGTAGCTCCTCTTCAGTCCGATACACTGTACTTGCTGGGAACAGACGCGAGTGCTATTTGTCCTGTGTATTGCAATGGGAGCGCAATAATGACTCTTCTTACCAGAAAACAACTCTTGCTCGTAAGACCAGAAACTTCATGTGATTCAACTCCATTTAGGTCTGGGAAACAAATGCTAGCTCGCCTTACATGAAACACACTCTGCTTTTGAGAAAAGAGCACTCTTCTACTCTACTGTGCTTCCTATGGGGTCCGAACAGTGAACTTGCTCAGAACAAAAGAACTGTGCTTCCTACACACACGGGCCATATCTAGTTCAACTCTGCTTAGGAAACTGACAAAAACAGTAGATCCTCTTCAGTACAATACAATGTGCTTGCGGGGAACAGACGCGAGTGCTATTTGCACTGTGTATGGCAATTGGAGCACAATAGTGACTCGTCTTACCAGAAAACAACTCTTGCTCGTAGGACAAAACACTGCATGTGACTCAACTCCATTTAGGACTGGGAAACAAATGCAAGCTCGCCTTACAAGAAACACACTCTGCTTTTGAGAAAAGAGCACTCTTCTACTCTACTGTGTTTCCTATGGGGTCCGAACAGTGAGCTGCTCAGAACAAAAGAACTGTGCTTCCTACACACACGGCCATATCTAGTTCAATTCTGCTTAGGAACCTGACAAGAACAGTAGATCCTCTTCAGTCCAATACACTGTACTTGCTGGGAACAGACGCCAGTGCTATTTGTCCTGTGTATGGCAATGGCAGCACAATAGTGACTCTTCTTACCAGAAAACAACTCTTGCTTGTAGGACCAGAAACTGCATGTGATTCAACTCCATTTAGGACTGGTAAACAAAAGCTAGCTCACCTTGCAAGAAACACACTCTGCTTTAGAGAAAAGAGCACTCTTCTACTCTACTGTTTTTCCTATAGGGCCAGAACAGTGAGCTTGCTCAGAACAAGAGAACTGTGCTTCCTACACATGGGCCATATCTCGTTCAACTCTGCTTAGGAAACTGACAAGAACAGTAGCTCCTCTTCAGTCCGATACACTGTACTTGCTGGGAACAGACGCGAGTGCTATTTGCACTGTGGATGGCAATGGGAGCGCAATAGTGACTTTCCTTACCAGAAAACAACTCTTGTTCATAGGACCAGAAACTGCATGTGATTCAACTCCATTTAAAACTAGGAAACAAACGCTAGCTCGCCTTACAAAAACACACTCTGCTTTTGAGAAAAGAGCACTCTTCTACTCTACTGTGTTTCCTATAAGTCCAGAACAGTGAGCTTGCTCAGAAAAAAAGAACTGTGCTTCCTACACACGGGCCATAACTAGTTCAACTTTGCTTAGGAAACTGACAAGAAAAGTACCTCCTCTTCAGTCCGATACACTGTACTTGCTGGGAACAGGCGCGAGTGCTATTTGCACTGTGTATGGCAATAGGAGCGCAATAGTGACTTTCCTTACCAGAAAACAACTCTTGATCGTAAGAGCAGAAACTGCATGTGATTCAACTCCATTTAGGACTGGGAAACAAATGCTAGCTCGCCTTACATGAAACACACTCTGCTTTTGAGAAAAGAGCACTCTTCTAATCTACTGTGCTTACTATGGGGTCCGAACAGTGAGCTTACTCAGAACAAAAGAACTGTGCTTCCTACACACACGGGCCATATCTAGTTCAACTCTGCTTAGGAAACTGACAAGAAGAGTAGATCTTCTTCAGTCCAATAGACTGTACTTGCGGGGAACAGACGCGAGTGCTATTTGCACTGTGTATGGCAATTGGAGCACAATAGTGACTCGTCTTACCAGAAAACAGTTCTTGCTCGTAGGACAAAAAACTGCATGTGACTCAACTCCATTTAGGACTGGGAAACAAACGCTAGCTCTCCTTACAAGAAACACACTCTGCTTTTGAGAAAAGAGCACTCTTCTACTCTACTGTGTTTCCTATAGGGCCAGAACAGTGAGCTTGCTCAGAACAAATGAACTGTGCTTCCTACACACGGGCCTTATCTAGTTCAACTCTGCTTAGGAAACTGACAAGAACAGTAGCTCCTATTCAGTCCGATACACTGTACTTGCTGGGAACAGACGCGAGTGCTATTTGCACTGTGTATTGCAATGGGAGCACAATAGTGACTTTCCTTACCAGAAAACAAGTCTTGCTCATAGGACAAAAAATTGCATGTGACTCAACTCCATTTAGGACTGGGAAAAAAACGCTACGTCAACTTCCAAGAAACACACTTTGCTTTTGAGAAAAGAGCACTCTTCTACTCTACTGTGTTTCCTATATGTTCCGAACAGTGAGCTTGCTCAGAAAAAAAAAACTGTGCTTCCTACTCACACGGCCATATTTAGTTCAAGTCTGCTTAGGAACCTGACAAGAACAGTAGATCCTCTTCAGTTCAATACACTGTACTTGCTGGGAACAGACGCCAGTGCTATTTGTCCTGTGTATGGCAATGGCAGTGCAATAGTGACTCTTCTTACCATAAAACAACTCTTGCTCGTAGGACCAGAAACTGCATGTGATTCAACTCCATTTAGGACTGGGAAACAAATTCTAGCTCGCTTTACAAGAAACACACTCTGCTTTTGTGGAAAAGAGCACTCTTCTACGCTACTGTGTTTCCAATAGGGCCAGAACAGTGAGCTTGCTCAGAAAGAAAGAACTGTGCTTCCTATACACATGGGCCATATCTAGATCAAGTCTGCTTAGGAACCTGACAAGAACAGTATATTCTCTTAAGTACAATACACTGTACTTGCTGGGAACAGACGCCAGTGCTATTTGTCCTGTGTATGGCAATGGCAGCGCAATAGTGACTCTTCTTACCAGAAAACAACTCTTGCTTGTAGGACCAGAAACTGCATGTGATTCAACTCCATTTAGGACTGTTAAACAAAAGCTAGCTCACCTTGCAAGAAACACACTCTGCTTTAGAGAAAAGAGCACTCTTCTACTCTGCTGTTTTTCCTGTAGGGCCAGAACAGTGAGCTTGCTCAGAACAAAATAACTGTGCTTCCTACACACATGGGCCATATCTAATTCAACTCTGCTTAGGAAACCAACAAGAACAGTAGCTCCTCTTCAGTCCAATACACTGTACTTGCTGGGAACAGACGGGAGGGCTATTTGCACTGTGTATGGGAATGGGAGCGCAATAGTGACTTTCCTTACCAGAAAACAACTCTTGCTCGTAGGACCAGAAACTGCATGTGATTCCACTCCATTTAGGACTGGAAAACAAACGGTAGCTTGCCTTACAAGAAACACACTCTGCTTTAGAGAAAAGAGCACTCTTCTACTCTACTGTGTTTCCTATGGGGTCCAAACAGTGAGCTTGCTCAGAACAAAAGAACTGTGCTTCCTACACACACGGCCCATATCTAGTTCAAATCTGCTTAGGAAACTGACAAGAACAGTAGCTCCTATTCAGTCCAATACACTGTACTTGCTGGGAAAAGACGCGAGTGCTATTTGCACTGTGTATGGCAATGGGAGCGCAATAGTTACTTTCCTTACCAGAAAACAACTCTTGCTCGTAGGACCAGAAACTGCATGTGATTCAACTCCATTTAGGACTGGGAAACAAATGCTAGCTTGCCTTAAATGAAACACTCTCTGCTTTTGAGAAAAGAGTATTCTTCTACTCTACTGTGTTTCCTATGCGGTCCGAAGAGTGAGTTTGCACAGAACAAAATAACTGTGCTTCCTACACACATGGGCCATATCTAGTTCAACTGTGCTTAGGAAACCAACAAGAACAGTAGCTCCTCTTCAGTCCGATACACTGTACTTGCTGGGAACAGACGCGAGTGCTATTTGTACTGTGTACGGCAATGGGAGCGCAATAGTGACTTTCCTTACCAGAAAACAACTCTTGATCATAGGACCAGAAACTGCATGTGATTCAACTCCATTTAATACTAGGAAACAAATGCTAGCTCGCATACATGAAACACACTCTGCTTTTGAGAAAAGAGTACTCTTCTACTCTACAGTTTTTCCTATGGGGTCCGAACAGTGAGTTTGCACAGAACAAAATAACTGTGCTTCCTACACACACGGGCCATATCTAGTTCAACTCTGCTTAGGAAACCAACAAGAACAGTAGCTCCTCTTCAGTCCGATACACTGTACTTGCGGGGAACAGACGCGAGTGCTATTTGCACTGTGTATGGCAATTTGAGCACAATAGTGACTCGTCTTACCAGAAAACAATTCTTGCTCGTAGGACAAAAAACTGCATGTGACTCAACTCCATTTAGGACTGGGAAACAAACGCTAGCTCTCCTTACAAGAAACACACTATGCTTTTGAGAAAAGAGCACTCTTCTACTCTACTGTGTTTCCTATAGGGCCAGAACAGTGAGCTTGCTCAGAACAAATGAACTGTGCTTCCTACACACGGGCCTTATCTAGTTCAACTCTGCTTAGGAAACTGACAAGAACAGTAGCTCCTATTCAGTCCGATACACTGTACTTGCTGGGAACAGACGCGAGTGCTATTTGCACTGTGTATGGCAATGGGAGCACAATAGTGACTTTCCTTACCAGAAAACAAGTCTTGCTCGTAGGACAAAAAATTGCATGTGACTTAACTCCATTTAGGACTGGGAAACAAACGCTACCTCAACTTCCAAGAAACACACTTTGCTTTTGAGAAAAGAGCACTCTTCTACTCTACTGTGTTTCCTATATGTTCCGAACAGTGAGCTTGCTCAGAAAAAAAAAAAACTGTGCTTCCTACTCACACGGCCATATTTAGTTCAAGTCTGCTTAGGAACCTGACAAGAACAGTAGATCCTCTTCAGTTCAATACACTGTACTTGCTGGGAACAGACGCCAGTGCTATTTGTCCTGTGTATGGCAATGGCAGTGCAATAGTGACTCTTCTTACCATAAAACAACTCTTGCTCGTAGGACCAGAAACTGCATGTGATTCAACTCCATTTAGGACTGGGAAACAAATTCTAGCTCGCTTTACAAGAAACACACTCTGCTTTTGAGAAAAGAGCACTCTTCTACGCTACTGTGTTTCCAATAGGGCCAGAACAGTGAGCTTGCTCAGAAAGAAAGAACTGTGCTTCCTACACACATCGGCCATATCTCGTTCAAGTCTGCTTAGGAACCTGACAAGAACAGTATATTCTCTTAAGTACAATACACTGTACTTGCTGGGAACAGACGCCAGTGCTATTTGTCCTGTGTATTGCAATAGCAGTGCAATAATGACTCTTCTTACCAGAAAACAACTCTTGCTTGTAGGACCAGAAACTGCATGTGATTCAACTCCATTTAGGACTGTTAAACAAAAGCTAGCTCACCTTGCAAGAAACACACTCTGCTTTAGAGAAAAGAGCACTCTTCTACTCTGCTGTTTTTCCTATAGGGCCAGAACAGTGAGCTTGCTCAGAACAAAATAACTGTGCTTCCTACACACACGGGCCATATCTAATTCAACTCTGCTTAGGAAACCAACAAGAACAGTAGCTCCTCTTCAGTCCAATACACTGTACTTGCTGAAAACAGACGGGCGGGCTATTTGCACTGTGTATGGCAATGGGAGCGCAATAGTGACTTTCCTTACCAGAAAACAACTCTTGCTCGTAGGACCAGAAACTGCATGTGATTCCACACCATTTAGGACTGGAAAACAAACGGTAGCTTGCCTTACAAGAAACACACTCTGCTTTAGAGAAAAGAGCACTCTTCTACTCTACTGTGTTTCCTATGGGGTCCAAACAGTGAGCTTCCTCAGAACAAAAGAACTGTGCTTCCTACACACACGGCCCATATCTAGTTCAAATCTGCTTAGGAAACTGACAAGAACAGTAGCTCCTATTCAGTCCAATACACTGTACTTGCTGGGAAAAGACGCGAGGGCTATTTGCACTGTGTATGGCAATGGGAGCGCAATAGTTACTTTCCTTACCAGAAAAAAACTCTTCTCGTAGGACCAGAAACTGCAAGTGATTCAACTCCATTTAGGACTGGGAAACAAATGCTAGCTCGCATACATGAAACACACTCTGCTTTTGAGAAAAGAGTATTCGTCTACTCTACTGTGTTTCCTATGCGGTCCGAAGAGTGAGTTTGCACAGAACAAAATAACTGTGCTTCCTACACACATGGGCCATATCTAGTTCAACTCTGCTTAGGAAACCAACAAGAACAGTAGCTCCTCTTCAGTCCGATACACGGTACTTGCTGGGAACAGACGCGAGTGCTATTTGTACTGTGTACGGCAATGGGAGCACAATAGTGACTTTCCTTACCAGAAAACAACTCTTGATCGTAGGACCAGAAACTGCATGTGATTCAACTCCACTTAGGAGTGGGAAACAAATGCTAGGTCGCCTTACATGAAACACACTCTGCTTTTGAGAAAAGAGCACTCTTCTACTCTACTGTGTTTCCTATGTGTTCCGAACAGTGAGCTTGCTCAGAACAAAAAAACTGTACTTCCTACTCACACGGCCATATCTAGTTCAAGTCTGCTTAGGAACCTGACAAGAACAGTATATCCTCTTCCGTCCAATACAATGTACTTGCTGGGAACAGACGCCAGTGCTATTTGTCCTGTGTATGGCAATGGCAGCGCAATAGTGACTCTTCTTACCAGAAAAAAACTCTTGCTCGTAGGACCAGAAACTGCATGTGATTCAACTCCATTTAGGACTGGGAAACAAACTCTAGCTCGCTTTACAAGAAACACACTCTGCTTTTGAGAAAAGAGCACTCTTCTACTCTACTGTGTTTCCTATAGGGCCAGAATAGTGAGCTTGCTCGGAAAAAAAGAACTGTGCTTCCTACACACACGGGCCATATCTAGTTCAACTCTGCTTAGGAAACTGAGAAGAACAGTAGCTCCTCTTCAGTCCAATACACTGTACTTGCTGGGAACAGACGGGAGGGCTATTTGCACTGTGTATGGCAATGGGAGCGCAATAGTGACTCTTCTTACCAGAAAACAACTCTTGCTCGTAGGACCAGTAACTGCATGTGATTCAACTCCACTTAGGACTGGGAAACAAATGCTAGCTCGCCTTACATGAAACACACTCTGATTTTGAGAAAAGAGCACTCTTCTACTCTATTGTGTTTCATATCGGGTCCGAAGAGTGAGCTTGCTCAGAACAAAAGAACTGTGCTTCCTACACACACGGCCCATATCTAGTTCAACTCTGCTTAGGAAACTGACAAGAACAGTAGCTCCTATTCAGTCCAATACACTGTACTTACTGAGAAAAGACGCAAGTGCTATTTGCACTGTGTATGGCAATGGAAGCGCAATAGTTACTTTCCTTACCAGAAAACAACTCTTGCTCGTAGGACCAGAAACTGCATGTGATTCAACTCCATTTAGGACTGGGAAACAAATGCTAGCTCGCATACATGAAACACACTCTGCTTTTGAGAAAAGAGTACTCTTCTACGCTACTGTGTTTCCTATGCGGTCCGAAAAGTGAGTTTGCACAGAACAAAATAACTGTGCTTCCTACACACACGGGCCATATCTAGTTCAACTCTGCTTAGGAAACCAACAAGAAGAGTAGCTCCTCTTCAGTCCGATACACTGTACTTGCTGGGAACAGACGCGAGTGCTATGTGTACTGTGTACGGCAATGGGAGCACAATAGTGACTTTCCTTACCAGAAAACAACTCTTAATCGTAGGACCAGAAACTGCATGTGATTCACCTCCACTTAAGAGTGGGAAACAAGTGCTAGGTCGCCTTACATGAAACACACTCTGCTTTTGAGAAAAGAGCACTCTTCTACTCTACTGTGTTTCCTATGTGTCCCGAACAGTGAGCTTGCTCAGAACAAAAAAACTGTACCTCCTACTCACACGGCCATATCTAGTTCAAGTCTGCTTAGGAACATGACAAGAACAGTATATCCTCTTCAGTCCAATACACTGTACTTGCTGGGAACAGACGCCAGTGCTATTTGTCCTGTGTATGGCAATGGCAGCGCAATAGTGACTCTTCTTACCAGAAAACAACTCTTGCTCGTAGGACCAGAAACTGCATGTGATTCAACTCCATTTAGGACTGGGAAACAAACTCTAGCTCGCTTTACAAGAAACACACTCTGCTTTTGAGAAAAAAGCACTCTTCTACTCTTCTGTGTTTCCTATAGGGCCAGAACAGTGAGCATGCTCGGAAAAAAAGAACTGTGCTTCCTACACACACGGGCCATATCTAGTTCAACTCTGCTTAGGAAACTGAGAAGAACAGTAGCTCCTCTTCAGTCCAATACACTGTACTTTCTAGGAACAGACGGGAGGGCTATTTGCACTGTGTATGGCAATGGGAGCGCAATAGTGACTTTCCTCACCAGAAAATAACTCTTGCTCGTAGGACCAGAAACTGCATGTGATTCCACTCCATTTAGGACTGGAAAACAAACGGTAGCTTGCCTTACAAGAAAACACTCTGCTTTAGAGAAAAGAGCACTCTTCTACTGTACTGTGTTTCCTATGGGGTCCAAACAGTGAGCTTGCTCAGAACAAAAGAACTGTGCTTCCTACACACACGGCCCATATCTACTTCAACTCTCCTTAGGAAACTGACAAGAACAGTAGCTCCTCTTCAGTCCGATACACTGTACTTGCTGGGAACAGACGCGAGTGCTTTTTGCACTGTGTATGGCAATGGGAGCGCAACAGTGACTATCTTTACCAAAAAACAACTCTTCTTCGTAGGACCAGAAACTGCATGTGATTCAACTCCATTTAACTAGGAAACAAACGCTAGCTCGCCTTACAAAAACACACTCTGCTTTTGAGAAAAGAGCACTCTTCTACTCTACTGTGTTTCCTATGGGTCCAAACAGTGAGCTTGCTCAGAACAAAAGAACTGTGCTTCCTACACACACGGCCATATGAGATCAATTCTGCTTAGGAACCTGACAAGAACAGTAGATCCTCTTCAGTCCAATACACTGTACTTGCTGGGAACAGACGCCAGTGCTATTTGTCCTGTGTAAGGCAATGGCAGCGCAATAGTGACTCTTCTTACCAGAAAACATCTCTTGCTCCTAGGACAAAAAACTGCATGTGACTCAACTCCATTTAGGACTGGGAAACAAACGCTAGCTCGCCTTCCAAGAAACACACTCTGCTTTTGAGAAAAGAGCACTCTTCTACTCTACTGTGTTTCCTATTGGGTCTGAACAGTGAGCTTGCTCAGAACAAAAGAACTGTGCTTCCTACACACACGGCCATAACTAGTTCAATTCTGATTAGGAACCTGACAAGAACAGTAGATCCTCTTCAGTCCAATACACTGTACTTCCTGGGAACAGACGCCAGTGCTATTTGTCCTGTGTATGGCAATGGCAGCGCAATAGTGACTCTACTTACCATAAAACAACTCTTGCTCGTAGGACCAGAAACTGCATGTGATTCAACTCCATTTAGGACTGGGAAACAAATGCTAGCTCGCCTTACAAGAAACACACTCTGCTTTTGAGAAAAGAGCACTCTTCTACTCTACTGTGTTTCCTATGGGGTCCGAACAGTGAGCTTGCTCAGAACAAAAGAACTGTGCTTCCTACACACACGGCCCATATCTAGTTCAACTCTGCTTAGGAAACTGAGAAGAACAGTAGCTCCTCTTCAGTCCAATACACTGTACTTGCTGGGAACAGACAGGTGGGCTATTTGCACTGTGTATGGCAATGGGAGCGCAATAGTGACTTTCCTTACCAGAAAACAACTCTTGCTCGTAGGACCAGAAACTGCATGTGACTCAACTCCATTTAGGACTGGGAAACAAACGCTAGCTCGCCTTACAAGAATCACACTCTGCTTTTGAGAAAAGAGCAATATTCTACTCTACTGTGTTTCCTATGGGGTCCGAACAGTGAGCCTGCTCAGAACAAAAGAACTGTGCTTCCTACATACACGACCATATCTAGTTCAATTCTGCTTAGGAACCTGACAAGAACAGTAGATCCTCTTCAGTCCAATACACTGTACTTGCTGGGAACAGACGCCAGTGCTATTTGTCCTGTGTATGGCAAAGGCAGCGCAATAGTGACTCTTCTTACTATAAAACAACTCTTGCTCGTAGGCCAGAAACTGCATGTGATTCAACTCCATTTAGGACTGGGAAACAAAAGCTAGCTCACCTTACAAGAAACACACTCTGCTTTTGTGGAAAGAGCACTCTTCTACTCTACTGTGTTTCCTATAGGGCCAGAACAGTGAGCTTGCTCAGAACAAAAGAACTGTGCTTCCTACACACGGTCCATATCTAGTTCAACTCTGCTTAGGAAACTGACAAGAACAGTAGCTCCTCTTCATTCTGATACACCGTACTTGCTGGGAAAAGACGCAAGTGTTATTTGCCTTGTGTAGGGCAATGGGAGCACAATAGAGACTTTCCTAACCAGAAAACAACTCTTGTTCGTAGGACCAGAAACTGCATGAGATTCAACTCCATTTAGGACTAGGAAACAAACGCTAGCTTGCCTTACAAAAACACACTCTGCTTTTGAGAAAAGAGCACGCTTCTACTCTACTGTGTTTCCTATAGGGCCAGAACAGTGAGCTTGCTCAGAACATATGAACTGTGCTTCCTACACACACGGGCCATATCATGTTCAACTCTGCTTAGGAAACTGACAAGAACAGTAGCTCCTCTTCAGTCCGATACACTGTACTTGCTGGGAACAGACGCGGGAGCTATTTGCACTGTGTATGGCAAGGGGAGCACAATAGTGACTTTCCTTACCAGAAAACAACTCTTGCTATTAGGACCAGAAACTGCATGTGATTCCACTCCATTTAGGACTGGGAAACAAATGCTAGCTCGGCTTACAAAAACAAACTCTGCTTTAGAGGAAAGTGCACTCTTCTACTCTACTCTGTTTCCTATGGGGTCCAAACAGTGAGCTTGCTCAGAACAAAATAACTGTGCTTCCTACACACGGACCATATCTAGTTCAACTCTGCTTAGGAACCTGACAAGAACAGTAGCTCCTACTCAGTCCAATACACTGTACTTGCTGGGAAAAGACGCGAGTGCTATTTGCCTTGTGTAGGGCAATGGGAGCGCAATAGTGACTTTCCTTACCAGAAAACAACTCTTGCTCGTAGGACCAGAAAGTTCATGTGATTCAACTCCATTTAGGAGTAGGAAACAAACGCTAGCTCGCCTTACAAAAACACACTCTGCTTTTGAGAAAAGAGCACTCTTCTACTCTACTGTGTTTCCTATGGTGTCCGAACATTCAGCTTGCTCAGAACAAAAGAACTGTGCTTCCCACACACATGGCCATATCTAGTTCAATTCTGCTTAGGAACCTGACAAGAACAGTAGATCCTCTTCAGTCCAATACACTGTACGTGCTGGGAACAGACGCCAGTGCTATTTGTCCTGTGTATGGCAATGGCAGCACAATAGTGACTCTTCTTACCATAAAACAGCTCTTGCTCGTGGGACCAGAAACTGCATGTGATTCAACTCCATTTAGGACTGGGAAACAAAAGCTAGCTCACGTTACAGAAACACAGTCTGCTTTAGAGAAAAGAGAACTCTTCTACTCTACTGTGTTTCCTATAGGGCCAGAACAGTGAGCTTGCTCAGAACAAAAGAACTGTGCTTCCTACACACAGGGGCCATATCTAGTTCAACTCTGCTTAGGAAACTGACAAGAACAGGAGCTCCTCTTCAGTTCCATACACTGTACTTGCTGGGAACAGACGAAAGTGCTATTTGCACTGTGTATGGCAATGAGAGCGCAATAGTGACTTTCCTTTCCAGAAAACAACTCTTGCTCGTAGGACCAGAAACTGCATGTGATTCCACTCCATTTAGTACTGGGAAGCAAACGCTAGCTCGCCTTACAAGAAACACACTCTGCTTTAGAGAAAAGAGCACTCTTCTACTCTACTGTGTTAACTATGGGCTCCAAACAGTGAGCTTGCTTAGAACAAAAGAACTGTGCGTCCTACACACACGGACCATATCTAGTTCAACTCTGCTTAGGAAACTGACAAGAACAGTAGCTCCTCTTCAGTCCAATACACTGTACTTGCTGGGAACAGACGCACGTGCTATTTGCACTGTGTATGCCAATGGGAGCGCAATAGTGACTTTCCTTACCAGAAAACAACTCTTGCTCGTAGGACTAGAAACTGCATGTGATTCCACTCCATTTAGGACTGGGAAACAAATGCTAGCTCGCCTTACAAGAAACACACTCTGCTTTAGAGAAAATAGCACTCTTCTACTCTACTGTGTTTCCTATGGGGTCCAAACAGTGAGCTTGCTCAGAACAAAAGAACTGTGCTTAATACACACACGAACCACATCTAGTTCAACTCTGCTTAGGAAACTGACAAGAACATTAGCTCCTATTCAGTCCAATACACTGTACTTGCTGGTAAAAGACGCGAGTGCTATTTGCCTTGTGTAGGGCAATGGGAGCGCAATAGTGACTTTCCTTACCAGGAAACAACTCTTGTTCGTAGGACCAGAAACTGCATGTGATTCAACTCCATTTAGGACTGGGAAACAAACTCTAGCTCGCTTTACAAGAAACACACTCTGCTTTTGAGAAAAAAGCACTCTTCTACTCTACTGTGTTTCCTATAGGGCCAGAACAGTGAGCTTGCTCAGAACATAAGAACTGTGCTTCCTACAAACACGGGCCATATCTAGTTCAACTCTGCTTAGGAAACTGACAAGAACAGTAGCTCCTCTTCAGTCCGATACACTGTACTTTCTCGGAACAGACGGGAGGGCTATTTGCACTGTGTATGGCAATGGGAGCACAATAGTAACTTTCCTTACCAGAAAACAACTCTTGCTCGTAGGACCAGAAACTGCATGTGAATCCACTCCATTTAGGACTGGGAAACAAATGCTAGCTCGCCTTACAAAAACAAACTCTGCTTTAGAGAAAAGAGCACTCTTCTACTCTACTGTGTTTCCTATGGGGTCCAAACAGTGAGCTTGCTCAGAACAAAATAACTGTGCTTCCTACACACACGGACCATATCTAGTTCAACTCTGCTTAGGAAACTGACAAGAACAGTAGCTCCTATTCAGTCCAATACACTGTACGTGCTGGGAACAGACGCCAGTGCTATTTGTCCTGTGTATGGCAATGGCAGCACAATAGTGACTCTTCTTACCATAAAACAACTCTTGCTCGTAGGACCAGAAACTGCATGTGATTCAACTCCATTTAGGACTGGGAAACAAACGCTAGCTCTCCTTACATGAAACACACTCTGCTTTTGAGAAAAGAGCACTCTTCTACTCTACTGTATTTCCTATGGGGTCCGAACAGTGAGCTTGCTCAGAACATAAGAACTGTGCTTTCTACACACAAGGCCCATATCATGTTCAACTCTGCTTAGGAAACTGAGAAGAACAGTAGCTCCTCTTCAGTCCAATACACTGTACTTGCTGGGAACAGACGCGAGAGCTATTTGCACTGTATATGGCAAGGGGAGCGCAGAGTGACTTTCCTTACCAGAAAACAACTCATGCTCTTAGGTCCAGAAACTGCATGTGATTCAACTCCATTTAGGACTGGGAAACAAATGCTAGATCGCCTTACATGAAACACACTCTGCTTTTGAGAAAAGAGCACTCTTCTACTCTACTGTGTTTCATATGGGGTCCGAACAGTGAGCTTGCTCAGAACAAAAGAACTGTGCTTCCTACACACACGGGCCATATCTAGTTCAACTCTGCTTAGGAAACTGACAAGAACACTAGCTCCTCTCCAGTCCCATACACAGTACTTTCGGGGAACAGACGCGAGTGCTATTTGCACTGTGTATGGCAATTGGAGCACAATAGTGACTTGTCTTACCAGAAAACAATTCTGGCTCATAGGACAAAAAACTGCATGTGACTCAACTCTATTTAGGACTGGGAAACAAACGCTAGCTCGACTTCCAAGAAACACACTCTGCTTTTGAGAAAAGAGCACTCTTCTACTCTACTGTGTTTCCTATGTGTTCCGAACAGTGAGCTTCCTCAGAACAAAAAAACTGTGCTTCCTACACACACGGCCATATCTAGTTCAATTCTGCTTAGGAACCTGACAAGAACAGTAGATCCTCTTCAGTCCAATACACTGTACTTGCTGGGAACAGACGCCAGTGCTATTTGTCCTGTGTATGGCAATGGCATAGCAATAGTGACTCTTGTTACCATAAAACAACTCTTGATCGTAAGACTAGAAACTGCATGTGATTCAACTCCATTTAGGACTGGGAAACGAATGCTAGCTCGCCTTACAAGAAACACACTCTGCTTTAGAGAAAAGAGCACTCTTCTACTCTACTGTGTTTCCTATAGGGCCAGAACAGTGAGCTTGCTCAGAACAAAAGAACTGTGCTTCCAACACAGGGCCATAACTAGTTCAACTCTGCTTAGGAAACTGACAAGAACAGTAGCTCCTTTCCGTCCAATACACTGTACTTGCTGGGAACAGACGGGGGCGCTATTTGCACTGTGGATGACAATGGGAGCAAAATAGTGACTTTCCTTACCAGAGAACAGCTCTTGCTCGTAGGACCAGAAACTGCATGTGATTCAACTCCATTTAGGACTGGGAAACAAATGCTAGCTCGCCTTACATGAAACACACTCTGCTTTTGATTAAAGAGCACTCTTCTACTCTACTGTGTTTCCTATGAGGTCCGAACAGTGAGCTTGCTCAGAACAAAAGAACTGTGCTTCCTACACACACGGACCATATCTAGTTCAACTCTGCTTAGGAAACTGACAAGAACAGTAGCTCCTATTCACTCCAATACACTGTACTTGCTGGGAAAAGACGCGAGTGCTATTTGCCTTGTGTAGGGTAATGGGAGCGCAATAGTGACTTTCCTTACCAGAAAACAACTATTGCTCGTAGGACCAGAAACTGCATGTGGTTCAACTCCATTTAGGACTAGGAAACAAACGCTAGCTCGCCTTCCAAAACACACTCTGCTTTTGAGAAAAGAGCACTCTTCTACTCTACTTTGTTTCCTATGGTGTCCGAACAGTGAGAATGCTCAGAACAAAAGAACTGTGCTTCCTACACACATGGCCATATCTAGTTCAATTCTGATTAGGAACCTGACAATAACAGTAGATCCTCTTCAGTCCAATACTCTGTACGTGCTGGGAACAGACGCCAGTGCTATTTGTCCTGTGTATGGCAATGGCAGCACAATAGTGACTCTTTTTACCATAAAACAACTCTTGCTCGTAGGACCAGAAACTCCATGTGATTCAACTCCATTTAGGACTGGAAAACCAAAGCTAGCTCACCTTACAGAAACACAGTCTGCTTTAGAGAAAAGAGCACTCTTCTACTCTACTGTGTTTCCTATAGGGCCAGAACAGTGAGCTTGCTCAGAATAAAGAACTGTGCTTCCTACACACGGGCCATATCTAGTTCAACTCTGCTTAGGAAACTGACAAGAACACTAGCTCCTCTTCAGTCCGAAACACTGTACTTGCAGGGAACAGACGCGAGTGCTATTTGCACTGTGTATGGCAATTGGAGCACAATAGTGACTCGCCCTACTAGAAAACAACTCTTGCTCGTAGGACAAAAACCTGCATGTGAGTCAACTCCATTTAGGACTTGGAAACAAACGCTAGCTCGCCTTACAAGAAACACACTCTACTTTTGAGAAAAGAGCACTCTTCTACTCTGCTGTGTTTCCTATAGGGCCAGAAAAGTGAGCATGCTCAGAACAAATGAACTGTGCTTCCTACACACACGGGCCATATCTAGTTCAACTCTACTTAGGAAACTGACAAGAACAGTAACTCCTATTCAGTCCAATACACTGTACTTGCTGGGAAAAGACGCGAGTGCTATTTGCCTTGTGTAAGGCAATGGGCGCGCAATAGTGACTTTCCTTTCCAGAAAAAAACTCTTGCTCGTAGGACCAGAAACTGCATGTGATTCCACTCCATTTAGGACTGGGAAGCAAACGCTAGCTCGCCTTACATGAAACACACTCTGCTTTAGAGAAAAGAGCACTCTTCTACTCTACTGTGTTTCCTATATGGCCAGAACAGTGAGTTTACTCAGAACAAAAGAACTGTGCTTCCTACACACACGGGCCATTTCTAGTTCAACTCTGCTTAGGAAACTGACAAGAACAGGAGCTCCTCTTCAGTTCTATACATTGTACTTGCTGGGAACTGACGCAAGTGCTATTTGCACTGTGTATGGCAATGAGAGCGCAATAGTGACTTTCCTTACCAGAAAACAACTCTTGCTCGTAGGACCAGAAACTGCATGTGATTCCACTCCATTTAGGACTGGGAAGCAAACGCTAGCTCGCCTTACAAGAAACACACTCTGCTTTAGAGAAAAGAGCACTCTTCTACTCTACTGTGTTTACTATGGGCTCCAAACAGTGAGCTTGCTCAGAACAAAAGAACTGTGCATCCTACACACGGACCATATCTAGTTCAACTCTGCTTAGGAAACTGACAAGAACAGTAGCTCCTCTTCCGTCCAATACACTGTACTTGCTGGGAACAGACGCATGTGCTATTTGCACTGTGTATGCCAATGGGAGCGCAATAGTGACTTTCCTTACCAGAAAACAACTCTTGCTCGTAGGACTAGAAACTGCATGTGATTCCACTCCATGTAGGACTGGGAAACAAATGCTAGCTCGCCTTACAAGAAACACACTCTGCTTTAGAGAAAATAGCACTCTTCTACTCTACTGTGTTTCCTATGGGGTCCAAACAGTGAGCTTGCTCAGAACAAAAGAACTGTGCTTAATACACACACGGACCACATCTAGTTCAACTCTGCTTAGGAAACTGACAAGAACAGTAGCTCCTATTCAGTCCAATACACTGTAATTGCTGGGAAAAGACGCGAGTGCTCTTTGCCTTGTGTAGGGCAATGGGAGCGCAATAGTGACTTTCCTTACCAGAAAACAACTCTTGTTCGTAGGACCAGAAACTGCATGTGATTCAACTCCATTTAGGACTGGGAAACAAACTCTAGCTCGCTTTACAAGAAACACACTCTGCTTTTGAGAAAAGAGCACTCTTCTACTCTACGGTGTTTCCTATAGGGCCAGAAGAGTGAGCTTGCTCAGAACATAAGAACTGTGCTTCCTACACACACGGGCCATATCTAGTTCTACTCTGCTTAGGAAACTGACAAGAACAGTAGCTCCTCTTCAGTCTCATACACTGTACTTGTGGGGAACAGAAGCGAGTGATATTTGCACTGGGTATGGCAATTGGAGCACAATAGTGACTTGTCTTACCAGAAAACAACTCTTGCCTGTTGGACAAAAAACTGCATGAGACTCAACTCCATTTAGGACTGGGAAACAAATGCTAGCTCGACTTCCAAGAAACACACTCTGCTTTTGAAAAAAGAGCACTCTTTTACTCTACTGTGTTTCCTATGTGTTCTGAACAGTGAGCTTGCTCAGAACAAAAAAACTGTGCTTCCTACACACACGGCCATATCTAGTTCAAGTCTGCTTAGGAACCGGACAAGAACAGTAGATCCTATTCAGTCCAATACACTGTACTTGCTGGGAACAGACGCCAGTGCTATTTGTCCTGTGTATGTCAATGACAGCGCAATAGTGACTCTTCTTACCAGAAAACAACTCTTGCTCATAGGACCAGAAACTGCATGTGATTCAACTCCATTTAGGACTGGGAAAGAAACTCTAGCTCGCTTTACAAGAAACACACTCTGCTTTTGAGAAAAGAGCACTCTTCTACTCTACTGTGTTTCCTATAGGGCCAGAACAGTGAGCTTGCTCAGAAAAAATGAACTGTGCTTCCTACACACACGGACCATATCTAGTTCAACTCTGCTTAGGAAACTGAGAAGAACAGTAGCTCCTCTTCAGTCCAATACACTGTACTTGCTCGGAACAGACGGGAGGGCTATTTGCACTGTGTATGGCAATGGGAGCACAATAGTGACTTTCCTTACCAGAAAACAACTCTTGCTCGTAGGACCAGAAACTGCATGTGATTCCACTCCATTTAGGACTGGGAAACAAATGCTAGCTCGCCTTACAAAAACAAACTCTGCTTTAGAGAAAAGAGCAATCTTCTACTCTACTGTGTTTCCAATGGGGTCCAAACAGTGAGCTTGCTCAGAACAAAATAACTGTGCTTCCTACACACACGGACCATATCTAGTTCAACTCTGCTTAGGAAACTGACAAGAACAGTAGCTCCTATTCAGTCCAATACACTGTACGTGCTGGGAACAGACGCCAG
Source organism: Peromyscus eremicus (assembly GCF_949786415.1). NCBI lineage: Eukaryota > Metazoa > Chordata > Mammalia > Rodentia > Cricetidae > Peromyscus > Peromyscus eremicus. The sequence goes on along the minus strand of NW_026735034.1, from coordinate 121,240 downwards.
TGCTATTTGTCCTGTGTATGGCAATGGCAGCACAATAGTGACTCTTCTTACCATAAAACAACTCTTGCTCGTAGGACCAGAAACTGCATGTGATTCAACTCCATTTAGGACTGGGAAACAAAAGCTAGCTCACCTTACAGAAACACACTCTGCTTTTGAGAAAAGAGCACTCTTCTACTCTACTGTGTTTCCTATAGGGCCAGAACAGTGAGAATGCTCAGAACAAAGAACTGTGCTTCCTACACACGAGCCATATCTAGTTCAACTCTGCTTAGGAAACTGACAGGAACAGTTGCTCCTCTTCAGTCCGATACACTGTACTTGCTGGGAACAGACGCGAGTGCTATTTGCACTGTGTATGGCAATGGGAGCACAATAGTGACTTTCCTTTCCAGAAAGCAACTCTTGCTCGTAGGACCAGAAACTGCATGTGATTCAACTCCATTTAGGACTGGGAAACAAATGCTAGCTCGCCTTACATGAAACACACTCTGCTTTTGAGAAAAGAGCACTCTTCTACTCTACCGTGTTTCCTATGGGGTCCGAACAGTGAGCTTGCTCAGAACAAAAGAACTGTGCTTCCTACACACACGGGCCATATCTAGTTCAACTCTGCTTAGGAAACCGACAAGAACCCTAGCTCCTCTCCAGTCCCATACACAGTACTTTCGGGGAACAGACGCGAGTGCTATTTGCACTGTGTATGGCAATTGGAGCACAATAGTGACTTGTCTTACCAGAAAACAATTCTGGCTCATAGGACAAAAAACTGCATGTGACTCAACTCTATTTAGGACTGGGAAACAAACGCTAGCTCGACTTCCAAGAAACACACTCTGCTTTTGAGAAAAGAGCACTCTTCTACTCTACTGTGTTTCCTATGTGTTCCGAACAGTGAGCTTCCTCAGAACAAAAAAACTGTGCTTCCTACACACACGGCCATATCTAGTTCAATTCTGCTTAGGAACCTGACAAGAACAGTAGATCCTCTTCAGTCCAATACACTGTACTTGCTGGGAACAGACGCCAGTGCTATTTGTCCTGTGTATGGCAATGGCATAGCAATAGTGACTCTTGTTACCATAAAACAACTCTTGATCGTAAGACTAGAAACTGCATGTGATTCAACTCCATTTAGGACTGGGAAACGAATGCTAGCTCGCCTTACAAGAAACACACTCTGCTTTAGAGAAAAGAGCACTCTTCTACTCTACTGTGTTTCCTATAGGGCCAGAACAGTGAGCTTGCTCAGAACAAAAGAACTGTGCTTCCAACACAGGGCCATAACTAGTTCAACTCTGCTTAGGAAACTGACAAGAACAGTAGCTCCTTTCCGTCCAATACACTGTACTTGCTGGGAACAGACGGGGGCGCTATTTGCACTGTGGATGACAATGGGAGCAAAATAGTGACTTTCCTTACCAGAGAACAGCTCTTGCTCGTAGGACCAGAAACTGCATGTGATTCAACTCCATTTAGGACTGGGAAACAAATGCTAGCTCGCCTTACATGAAACACACTCTGCTTTTGATTAAAGAGCACTCTTCTACTCTACTGTGTTTCCTATGAGGTCCGAACAGTGAGCTTGCTCAGAACAAAAGAACTGTGCTTCCTACACACACGGACCATATCTAGTTCAACTCTGCTTAGGAAACTGACAAGAACAGTAGCTCCTATTCACTCCAATACACTGTACTTGCTGGGAAAAGACGCGAGTGCTATTTGCCTTGTGTAGGGTAATGGGAGCGCAATAGTGACTTTCCTTACCAGAAAACAACTATTGCTCGTAGGACCAGAAACTGCATGTGGTTCAACTCCATTTAGGACTAGGAAACAAACGCTAGCTCGCCTTCCAAAACACACTCTGCTTTTGAGAAAAGAGCACTCTTCTACTCTACTTTGTTTCCTATGGTGTCCGAACAGTGAGAATGCTCAGAACAAAAGAACTGTGCTTCCTACACACATGGCCATATCTAGTTCAATTCTGATTAGGAACCTGACAATAACAGTAGATCCTCTTCAGTCCAATACTCTGTACGTGCTGGGAACAGACGCCAGTGCTATTTGTCCTGTGTATGGCAATGGCAGCACAATAGTGACTCTTTTTACCATAAAACAACTCTTGCTCGTAGGACCAGAAACTCCATGTGATTCAACTCCATTTAGGACTGGAAAACCAAAGCTAGCTCACCTTACAGAAACACAGTCTGCTTTAGAGAAAAGAGCACTCTTCTACTCTACTGTGTTTCCTATAGGGCCAGAACAGTGAGCTTGCTCAGAATAAAGAACTGTGCTTCCTACACACGGGCCATATCTAGTTCAACTCTGCTTAGGAAACTGACAAGAACACTAGCTCCTCTTCAGTCCGAAACACTGTACTTGCAGGGAACAGACGCGAGTGCTATTTGCACTGTGTATGGCAATTGGAGCACAATAGTGACTCGCCCTACTAGAAAACAACTCTTGCTCGTAGGACAAAAACCTGCATGTGAGTCAACTCCATTTAGGACTTGGAAACAAACGCTAGCTCGCCTTACAAGAAACACACTCTACTTTTGAGAAAAGAGCACTCTTCTACTCTACTGTGTTTCCTATATGGCCAGAACAGTGAGTTTACTCAGAACAAAAGAACTGTGCTTCCTACACACACGGGCCATTTCTAGTTCAACTCTGCTTAGGAAACTGACAAGAACAGGAGCTTCTCTTCAGTTCTATACATTGTACTTGCTGGGAACTGACGCAAGTGCTATTTGCACTGTGTATGGCAATGAGAGCGCAATAGTGACTTTCCTTACCAGAAAACAACTCTTGCTCGTAGGACCAGAAACTGCATGTGATTCCACTCCATTTAGGACTGGGAAGCAAACGCTAGCTCGCCTTACAAGAAACACACTCTGCTTTAGAGAAAAGAGCACTCTTCTACTCTACTGTGTTTACTATGGGCTCCAAACAGTGAGCTTGCTCAGAACAAAAGAACTGTGCATCCTACACACGGACCATATCTAGTTCAACTCTGCTTAGGAAACTGACAAGAACAGTAGCTCCTCTTCCGTCCAATACACTGTACTTGCTGGGAACAGACGCATGTGCTATTTGCACTGTGTATGCCAATGGGAGCGCAATAGTGACTTTCCTTACCAGAAAACAACTCTTGCTCGTAGGACTAGAAACTGCATGTGATTCCACTCCATGTAGGACTGGGAAACAAATGCTAGCTCGCCTTACAAGAAACACACTCTGCTTTAGAGAAAATAGCACTCTTCTACTCTACTGTGTTTCCTATGGGGTCCAAACAGTGAGCTTGCTCAGAACAAAAGAACTGTGCTTAATACACACACGGACCACATCTAGTTCAACTCTGCTTAGGAAACTGACAAGAACAGTAGCTCCTATTCAGTCTAATACACTGTAATTGCTGGGAAAAGACGCGAGTGCTCTTTGCCTTGTGTAGGGCAATGGGAGCGCAATAGTGACTTTCCTTACCAGAAAACAACTCTTGTTCGTAGGACCAGAAACTGCATGTGATTCAACTCCATTTAGGACTGGGAAACAAACTCTAGCTCGCTTTACAAGAAACACACTCTGCTTTTGAGAAAAGAGCACTCTTCTACTCTACGGTGTTTCCTATAGGGCCAGAAGAGTGAGCTTGCTCAGAACATAAGAACTGTGCTTCCTACACACACGGGCCATATCTAGTTCTACTCTGCTTAGGAAACTGACAAGAACAGTAGCTCCTCTTCAGTCTCATACACTGTACTTGTGGGGAACAGAAGCGAGTGATATTTGCACTGGGTATGGCAATTGGAGCACAATAGTGACTTGTCTTACCAGAAAACAACTCTTGCCTGTTGGACAAAAAACTGCATGAGACTCAACTCCATTTAGGACTGGGAAACAAACGCTAGCTCGACTTCCAAGAAACACACTCTGCTTTTGAAAAAAGAGCACTCTTTTACTCTACTGTGTTTCCTATGTGTTCTGAACAGTGAGCTTGCTCAGAACAAAAAAACTGTGCTTCCTACACACACGGCCATATCTAGTTCAAGTCTGCTTAGGAACCGGACAAGAACAGTAGATCCTATTCAGTCCAATACACTGTACTTGCTGGGAACAGACGCCAGTGCTATTTGTCCTGTGTATGTCAATGACAGCGCAATAGTGACTCTTCTTACCAGAAAACAACTCTTGCTCATAGGACCAGAAACTGCATGTGATTCAACTCCATTTAGAACTGGGAAAGAAACTCTAGCTCGCTTTACAAGAAACACACTCTGCTTTTGAGAAAAGAGCACTCTTCTACTCTACTGTGTTTCCTATAGGGCCAGAACAGTGAGCTTGCTCAGAAAAAATGAACTGTGCTTCCTACACACACGGACCATATCTAGTTCAACTCTGCTTAGGAAACTGAGAAGAACAGTAGCTCCTCTTCAGTCCAATACACTGTACTTGCTCGGAACAGACGGGAGGGCTATTTGCACTGTGTATGGCAATGGGAGCACAATAGTGACTTTCCTTACCAGAAAACAACTCTTGCTCGTAGGACCAGAAACTGCATGTGATTCCACTCCATTTAGGACTGGGAAACAAATGCTAGCTCGCCTTACAAAAACAAACTCTGCTTTAGAGAAAAGAGCAATCTTCTACTCTACTGTGTTTCCAATGGGGTCCAAACAGTGAGCTTGCTCAGAACAAAATAACTGTGCTTCCTACACACACGGACCATATCTAGTTCAACTCTGCTTAGGAAACTGACAAGAACAGTAACTCCTATTCAGTCCAATACACTGTACGTGCTGGGAACAGACGCCAGTGCTATTTGTCCTGTGTATGGCAATGGCATAGCAATAGTGACTCTTGTTACCATAAAACAACTCTTGCTCGTAAGACTAGAAACTGCACGTGATTCAACTCCATTTAGGACTGGGAAACGAACGCTAGCTCGCCTTACAAGAAACACACTCTGCTTTAGAGAAAAGAGCACTCTTCTACTCTACTGTGTTTCCTATGGTGTCCGAACAGTGAGCTTGCTCAGAACAAAAGAACTGTGCTTCCTACACACATGGCCATATCTAGTTCAATTCTGATTAGGAACCTGACAATAACAGTAGATCCTCTTCAGTCCAATACACTGTACGTGCTGGGAACAGACGCCAGTGCTATTTGTCCTGTGTATGGCAATGGCAGCACAATAGTGACTCTTCTTACCATAAAACAACTCTTGCTCGTAGGACCAGAAACTCCATGTGATTCAACTCCATTTAGGACTGGGAAACAAAAGCTAGCTCACCTTACAGAAACACAGTCTGCTTTAGAGAAAAGAGCACTCTTCTACTCTACTGTGTTTCCTATAGGGCCAGAACAGTGAGCTTGCTCAGAATAAAGAACTGTGCTTCCTACACACGGGCCATATCTAGTTCAACTCTGCTTAGGAAACTGACAAGAACACTAGCTCCTCTTCAGTCCGAAACACTGTACTTGCAGGGAACAGACGCGAGTGCTATTTGCACTGTGTATGGCAATTGGAGCACAATAGTGACTCGCCCTACCAGAAAACAACTCTTGCTCGTAGGACAAAAACCTGCATGTGAGTCAACTCCATTTAGGACTGGGAAACAAACGCTAGCTCGCCTTACAAGAAACACACTCTACTTTTGAGAAAAGAGCACTCTTCTACTCTGCTGTGTTTCCTATAGGGCCAGAACAGTGAGCATGCTCAGAACAAATGAACTGTGCTTCCTACACACACGGGCCATATCTAGTTCAACTCTACTTAGGAAACTGACAAGAACAGTAACTCCTATTCAGTCCAATACACTGTACTTGCTGGGAAAAGACGCGAGTGCTATTTGCCTTGTGTAAGGCAATGGGCGCGCAATAGTGACTTTCCTTTCCAGAAAAAAACTCTTGCTCGTAGGACCAGAAACTGCATGTGATTCCACTCCATTTAGGACTGGGAAGCAAACGCTAGCTCGCCTTACATGAAACACACTCTGCTTTAGAGAAAAGAGCACTCTTCTACTCTACTGTGTTTCCTATATGGCCAGAACAGTGAGCTTGCTCAGAACAAAAGAACTGTGCTTCCTACACACACGGGCCATTTCTAGTTCAACTCTGCTTAGGAAACTGACAAGAACAGGAGCTCCTCTTCAGTTCTATACATTTTACTTGCTGGGAACTGACGCAAGTGCTATTTGCACTGTGTATGGCAATGAGAGCGCAATAGTGACTTTCCTTACCAGAAAACAACTCTTGCTCGTAGGACCAGAAACTGCATGTGATTCCACTCCATTTAGGACTGGGAAGCAAACGCTAGCTCGCCTTACAAGAAACACACTCTGCTTTAGAGAAAAGAGCACTCTTCTACTCCACTGTGTTTACTATGGGCTCCAAACAGTGAGCTTGCTCAGAACAAAAGAACTGTGCGTCCTACACACGGACCATATCTAGTTCAACTCTGCTTAGGAAACTGACAAGAACAGTAGCTCCTATTCAGTCCAATACACTGTACTTGCTGGGAACAGACGCATGTGCTATTTGCACTGTGTATGCCAATGGGAGCGCAATAGTGACTTTCCTTACCAGAAAACAACTCTTGCTCGTAGGACTAGAAACTGCATGTGATTCCAATCCATTTAGGACTGGGAAACAAATGCTAGCTCGCCTTACAAGAAACACACTCTGCTTTAGAGAAAATAGCACTCTTCTACTCTACTGTGTTTCCTATGGGGTCCAAACAGTGAGCTTGCTCAGAACAAAAGAACTGTGCTTAATACACACGGACCACATCTAGTTCAACTCTGCTTAGGAAACTGACAAGAACAATAGCTCCTATTCAGTCCAATACACTGTAACTGCTGGGAAAAGACGCGAGTGCTATTTGCCTTGAGTAGGGCAATGGGAGCGCAATAGTGACTTTCCTTACCAGAAAACAACTCTTGTTCGTAGGACCAGAAACTGCATGTGATTCAACTCCATTTAGGACTGGGAAACAAATGCTAGCTCGCTTTACAAGAAACACACTCTGCTTTTGAGAAAAGAGCACTCTTCTACTCTACGGTGTTTCCTATAGGGCCAGAACAGTGAGCTTGCTCAGAACATAAGAACTGTGCTTCCTACACACACGGGCCATATCTAGTTCTACTCTGCTTAGGAAACTGACAAGAACAGTAGCTCCTCTTCAGTCCCATACACTGTACTTGTGGGGAACAGAAGCGAGTGATATTTGCACTGTGTATGGCAATTGGAGCACAATAGTGACTTGTCTTACCAGAAAACAACTCTTGCTCGTTGGACAAAAAACTGCATGTGACTCAACTCCATTTAGGACTGGGAAACAAACGCTAGCTCGACTTCCAAGAAACACACTCTGCTTTTGAAAAAAGAGCACTCTTTTACTCTACTGTGTTTCCTATGTGTTCTGAACAGTGAGCTTGCTCAGAACAAAAAAACTGTGCTTCCTACACACACGGCCATATCTAGTTCAAGTCTGCTTAGGAACCGGACAAGAACAGTAGATCCTATTCAGTCCAATACACTGTACTTGCTGGGAACAGACGCCAGTGCTATTTGTCCTGTGTATGTCAATGACAGCGCAATAGTGACTCTTCTTACCAGAAAACAACTCTTGCTCATAGGACCAGAAACTGCATGTGATTCAACTCCATTTAGGACTGGGAAAGAAACTCTAGCTCGCTTTACAAGAAACACACTCTGCTTTTGAGAAAAGAGCACTCTTCTACTCTACTGTGTTTCCTATAGGGCCAGAACAGTGAGCTTGCTCAGAAAAAATGAACTGTGCTTCCTACACACACGGACCATATCTAGTTCAACTCTGCTTAGGAAACTGAGAAGAACAGTAGCTCCTCTTCAGTCCAATACACTGTACTTGCTCGGAACAGACGGGAGGGCTATTTGCACTGTGTATGGCAATGGGAGCACAATAGTGACTTTCCTTACCAGAAAACAACTCTTGCTCGTAGGACCAGAAACTGCATGTGATTCCACTCCATTTAGGACTGGGAAACAAATGCTAGCTCGCCTTACAAAAACAAACTCTGCTTTAGAGAAAAGAGCACTCTTCTACTCTACTGTGTTTCCTATGGGGTCCAAACAGTGAGCTTGCTCAGAACAAAATAACTGTGCTTCCTACACACACGGACCATATCTAGTTCAACTCTGCTTAGGAAACTGACAAGAACAGTAGCTCCTATTCAGTCCAATACACTGTACGTGCTGGGAACAGACGCCAGTGCTATTTGTCTTGTGTATGGCAATGGCAGCACAATAGTGACTCTTCTTACCATAAAACAACTCTTGCTCGTAGGACCAGAAACTGCATGTGATTCAACTCCATTTAGGACTGGGAAACAAAAGCTAGCTCACCTTACAGAAACACACTCTGCTTTAGAGAAAAGAGCACTCTTCTACTCTACTGTGTTTCCTATAGGGCCAGAACAGTGAGAATGCTCAGAACAAAGAACTGTGCTTCCTATACACGAGCCATATCTAGTTCAACTCTGCTTAGGAAACTGACAGGAACAGTAGCTCCTCTTCAGTCCGATACACTGTACTTGCTGGGAACAGACGCGAGTGCTATTTGCACTGTGTATGGCAATGGGAGCGCAAAAGTGACTTTTTTTTCCAGAAAGCAACTCTTGCTCGTAGGACCAGAAACTGCATGTGATTCAACTCCATTTAGGACTGGGAAACAAATGCTAGCTCGCCTTACATGAAACACACTCTGCTTTTGAGAAAAGAGCACTCTTCTACTCTACTGTGTTTCCTATGGGGTCCGAACAGTGAGCTTGCTCAGAACAAAAGAACTGTGCTTCCTACACACACGGGCCATATCTAGTTCAACTCTGCTTAGGAAACTGACAAGAACAGTAGCTCCTCTTCAGTCTGATACACTGTACTTGTGGGGAACAGAAGCGAGTGATATTTGCACTGTGTATGGCAATTGGAGCACAATAGTGACTTGTCTTACCAGAAAACAACTCTTGCTCGTTGGACAAAAAACTGCATGTGACTCAACTCCATTTAGGACTGGGAAACAAACGCTACCTCGACTTCCAAGAAACACACTCTGCTTTTGAGAAAAGAGCACTCTTCTACTCTACTGTGTTTCCTATGTGTTCTGAACAGTGAGCTTGCTCAGAACAAAAAAACTGTGCTTCCTACACACACTGCCATATCTAGTTCAAGTCTGCTTAGGAACCTGACAAGAACAGTAGATCCTATTCAGTCCAATACACTGTACTTGCTGGGAACAGACGCATGTGCTATTTGTCCTGTGTATGTCAATGACAGCGCAATAGTGACTCTTCTTACCAGAAAACAACTCTTGCTCGTAGGACCAGAAACTGCATGTGATTCAACTCCATTTAGGACTGGGAAACAAACTCTAGCTCGCTTTACAAGAAACACACTCTGCTTTTGAGAAAAGAGCACTCTTCTACTCTACTGTGTTTCCTATAGGGCCAGAACAGTGAGCTTGCTCAGAAAAAATGAACTGTGCTTCCTACACACACGGACCATATCTAGTTCAACTCTGCTTAGGAAACTGACAGGAACAGTAGCTCCTCTTCAGTCCGATACATTGTACTTGCTGGGAAAATGTGCGAGTGCTATTTGCCTTGTGTAGGGCAATGGGAGCGCAATAGTGACTTTTCTTACCAGAAAACAACTCTTGCTCGTAGGACCAGAAACTGCATGTGATTCCACTCCATTTAGGACTGGGAAACAAATGCTAGCTCGCCTTACAAAAACAAACTCTGCTTTAGAGAAAGGAGCACTCTTCTACTCTACTGTGTTTCCTATGGTGTCCGAACAGTGAGCTTGCTCAGAACAAAATAACTGTGCTTCCTACACGCACGGCCATATCTAGTTCAACTCTGCTTAGGAAACTGACAAGAACAGTAGCTCCTATTCAGTCCAATACACTGTAAGTGCTGGGAACAGACGCCAGTGCTATTTGTCCTGTGTATGGCAATGGCAGCACAATAGTGACTCTTCTTACCATAACACAACTCTTGCTCGTAGGACCAGAAACTGCATGTGATTCAACTCCATTTTGGACTGGGAAACAAAAGCTAGCTCACCTTACAGAAACACACTCTGCTTTAGAGAAAAGAGCACTCTTCTACTCTACTGTGTTTCCTATGAGGTCCGAACAGTGAGCTTGCTCAGAACAAAAGAACTGTGCTTCCTACACGCACAGGCCATATCGAGTTCAACTCTGCTTAGGAAACTGACAAGAACAGTAGCTCCTTTTCAGTCCAATACACTGTACTTGCGGGGAACAGACACGAGTGCTATTTGCACAGTGTATGGCAATTGGAGAAAAATAGTGACTTGTCTTACCAGAAAACAACTCTTGCTCGTAGGACAAAAAACTGCATGTGACTCAACTCCATTTAGGACTGGGAAACAAACACTAGCTCGACTTCCAAGTAGCACACTCTGCTTTTGAGAAAAGAGCACTCTTCTACTCTACTGTGTTTCCTATGTGTTTTCCGAAAGGTGAGCTTGCTCAGAACACAAAAACTGTGCTTCCTACACACACGGGCCATATCTAGTTCAATTCTACTTAGGAAACTGACAAAAACAGTAGCTGCTCTTCAGTCCAATACACCGTACTTGCTGGGAACAGACGCCAGTGCTATTTGCACTGTGTATGACAATGGGAGCGCAATAGTGACTCTTCTTACCAGAAAAAAACTCTTGCTCGTAGGACCAGAAACGGCATGGGATTCAACTCCATTTTTGACTGGGAAGCAAATACTAGCTCGCCTTTCAAGAAACACAATTTAATTTTGAGAAAAGAGCACTCATCTACTCTACTGTGTTTCCTATGGTGTCCGAACAGTGTGCTTGCTCAGAACAAAAGAACTGTGCTTCCTACACACTCGGGCCATATCTAGTTCAACTCTGCTTAGGAAACTGACAAGAACAGTAGCTGCTCTTCAGTCCAATACACTGTACTTGCTGGGAATAGACGCGAGTGCTATTTGCACTGTGTATGTCAATGGGAGCACAATAGTGACTCTTCTTACCAGAAAACAACTCTTGCTCGTAGGACCACAAACTGCATGGGATTCAGCTCCATTTCTGACTAGGAAACAAACACTAGCTCGCTTTTCCAGAAACACAATCAAATTTTGAGAAGAGAGCACTCATCTACTCTACTGTGTTTCCTATGATGTCCGCACAGTGAGCTTTCTCAGAACAAAAGAAGTGTGCTTCCTACACACAAGGGCCATATCTGGTTCAACTCCTCTTAGGAAAATGACAAGAACAGTAGCTCCTCTTCAGTACAATACACTGTACTTGCTGGGAACAGACGGGAGTGCTATTTGCACTATGTATGGCAATGGGAATACAACAGTGACTTTCCTTACCAGAAAACAACTCTTGCTCATATGACCAGAAACTGCATGTGATTCAACTCCATTTAGGACTGGGAAACAAACGCTAGCTCGCATTACAAGAAACACACTCTGCTTTTGAGAAAAGAGCACGCTTCTACTATATTGTGTTTCCAATGGGGTCTGAACAGTGAGCTTGCTCAGAACAAAAGAACTGTGCTTCCTACACACACGGCCATATCTAGTTCAACTGTTCTTAGGAAACTGACAAGAACAGTAGCTCCTCTTCAGTCCAATACACTGTACTTGCTGGAAACAGACGCGACTGCTATTTGCACTGTGTATGGCAAAGGGAGCGCAATAGTGACTTTCCTTAAGAGAAAACAACTCTTGCTGGTAGGACCAAAAACTGCATGTGATTCAACACCATTTAGGACTGGAAACAAACGCTAGCTCGCCTTACAAGAAACACACTCTGCTTTTGAGAAAAGAGCACTCTTCTACTCTACTGTGTTTCCTATAGGGCCAGAACAGAGAGCTTGCTCAGAACAAAAGAACTGTGCTTCCTACATACACGGCCATAACTAGTTCAATTCTGCTTAGGAACCTGACAAGAACAGTAGGTTCTCTTCAGTCCAATACACCGCACATGCTGGGAACGGACGCCAGTGCTATTTGCCCTGTGTATGACAATGTGAGCGCAATATTGACTCTTGTTACCAGAAAACAACTCTTGCTCGTAGGACCAGAAATTGCATGTGATTCAACTCCATTTAGGACTGGGAAAAAAACGCTAGCTCGCCTTACAAGAAACACACTCTGCTTTTGAGAAAAGAGCACTCTTCTACTCTACTGTGTTTCCTATGTGTTCTGCACAGTGAGCTTGCTCAGAACAAAAGAACTGTGCTTCCTACACACACGGGCCGTATCTAGTTAAACTCTGCTTAGAAAACTGACAAGAACAGTAGCTGCTCTTCATTCGAATACACTGTACTTGCTGGGAACAGACGCCAGTGCTATTTGCATTTGTATGGCAATGGGAGCCCAATAGTGACTCTTCTTACCAGAAAAAAACTCTTGCTTGTAGGACCAGAAACGGCATGGGATTCAACTCCATTTCTGACTGGGAAACAAACACTAGCTCGACTTTCAAGAAAAACAATCAAATTTTGAGAATAGAGCACTCATCTACTCTACTGTGTTTCCTAAGATGTCCGCATAGTGTGCTTTCTCAGAACAAAAGAACTGTGCTTCCTACACACATGGGATATATCTGGTTCAACTCCTCTTATGAAAATGACAAGAACAGTAGCTCCTCTTCAGTCCAATACACTGTACTTGCTGGGAACAGACGCGAGTGCTATTTGCACTATGTATGGGAATGGGAGCGCAATAGTGACTTTCCTTACCAGAAAACAACTCTTGCTCGTAGGACCAGAAACTGCATGTGATTCAACTCCATTTAGGACTGGGAAACAAATGCTAGCTCGCCTTACAAGGAACACACTCTGCTTTTGAGAAAAGGGCACTCTTCTACTCTATTGTGTTTTCTACTGGGTCCGAACTGTGAGCTTGCTCAGAACAAAAGACCTGTGCTTCCTACACACACGGGCCATATCTGGTTCAACTCTGCTTAGGAAACTGACAAGAACAGTAGATCCTCTTCAGTCCAATACACTGTACTTGCTGGGAACAGACGCAAGTACTATTTGCCCTGTGTATGACAATGGGTGCGCAATATTGACTCTTCTTACCAGAAAACAACTCTTGCTCGTAGGACCAGAAACTGCATGTGATTCAACTCCATTTAGGACTGGGAAAAAAACGCTAGCTTGCCTTACAAGAAACACACTCTACTTTTGAGAAAAGAGCACTCTTCTACTCTACTGTGTTTCCTATGGTGTCCGAACAGTGAGCTTGCTCAGAACAAAAGAACTGTGCTTACTACACACACGGGCCATATCTGGTTCAACTCTGCTTAGGAAACTGACAAGAACAGTAGCTCCTATTCAGTCCAATACACTGTACTTGCTGGGAACAGACGCAAGTGCTATTTGCACTGTGTATGGCAATGGGAGCGCAATAGTGACTCTTCTTACCAGAAAACAACTCTTACTTGTAGGACCAGAAACTGCATGGGATTCAACTCCATTTCTGACTGGGAAGTAAATCGTAGCTCGCCTTTCAAGGAACTCAATCTAATTTTGAGAAAAGAGCACTCATCTACTCTACTGTGTTTCCTAAGGTGTCCGCACAGTGTGCTTTCTCAGAAAAAAAGAACTGTGCTTCCTACACACACGGGCCATATCGAGTTCAACTCTGCTTAGGAACCTGACAAGAACAGTAGCTCCTCTTCATTCCAATACACTGTACTTGCTGGGAACAGACGCATGTGCTATTTGCACTGTGTATGGCAATGGGAGCGCAATAGTGACTTTCCTTACCAGAAAACAACTCTTGCTCGTAGGACCAGAAACTGCATGTGATTCCACTCCATTTAGGACTGGAAATAAATGCAAGCTCGCCTTACAAGAAACACACTCTGCTTTTGAGAAAAGAGCACTCTTCTACTCTACTGTGCTTCCTATGGTGTCCGAACAGTGAGCTTGCTCAGAACAAAAGAACTGTGCTTCGTACACACGACCATATCTAGTTCAATTCTGTTTAGGAACCTGACAAGAACAGGAGATCCTCTTCAGTCCAATATACTGTACTTGCTGGGAACAGACGCCAGTGCTATTTGTCCTGTGTATGGCAAAGGCAGCGCAATAGTGACTCTTCTTACCATAAAACAACTCTTGCTCATAGGACCAGAAACTGCAAGTGTTTCAACTCCATTTAGGACTGGGAAACAAAAGCTAGCTCACCTTACAAGAAACACACTCTGCTTTTGAGAAAAGAGCACTCTTCTACTCTACTGTGTTTCCTATGGGGTCCGAACAGTGAGCTTGCTCAGAACAAAAGAACTATGCTTCCTACACACACGTGCCATATCTAGTTCAACTCTGCTTAGGAAACTGACAAGAACAGTAGCTCCTCTTCAGTCCAATACACTTTACTTGCTGGGAACAGACGCGAGTGCTATTTGCACTGTGTATGGCAATTATAGCACAATAGTGACTCGTCTTACCAGAAAACAACTCTTGCTCGTAGGACCAAAAACTGCATGTGACTCAACTCCATTTAGGACTGGGAAACAAACGCTAGCTCGACTTCCAAGAAACACACTCTGCTTTTGAGAAAAGAGCACTCTTCTACTCTACTGTGCTTCCTATATTGCCAGAACAGTGAGCTTGCTCAGAAAAAAAGAACTGTGCATCCTATACACACGGGCCCTACCTAGTTCAACTCTTCTTAGGAAACTGAGAAGAACAGTAGCTCCTCTTCAGTCCAATACACTGTACTTGCTGGGAACAGACGGCAGGGCTATTTGCACTGTGCATGGCAATGGAGGCGCAATAGTGACTTTCTTTACCAGAAAACAACTCTTGCTCGTAGGACCAGAAACTGCATGTGATTCAACTCCATTTAGGACTGGGAAACAAACGGTAGCTCACCTTACAAGAAACACACTCTGCTTTAGAGAAAAGAGCACTCTTCTACTCTACTGCGTTTTGGACCTATGGGGTCCAAACAGTGAGCTTGCTCAGAACAAAAGAACTGTGCTTCCTACACACACGGACCATATCTAGTTCAACTCTGCTTAGTAAACTGACAAGAACAGTAGCTCCTATTCAGTCCAATACACTGTACTTGCTGGGAAAAGACGCGAGTGCTATTTGCCTTGTGTAGGGCAATGGGAGCACAATAGTGACTTTCTTTACCATAAAACAACTCTTGCTCGTAGGACCAGAAACTCCATGTGATTCAACTCCATTTAGGTCTGGGAAACAAATGCTAGCTCGCCTTACATGAAACACACTCTGCTTTTGAGAAAAGAGCACTCTTCTACTCTACTGTGTTTCCTATGGGGTCCGAACACTGAGCTTGCTCAGAACAAAAGAACTGTGCTTCCTACACACAAGGGCCATATCTAGTTCAACTCTGCTCTAGGAAACTGACAAGAACAGTAGCTCCTATTCAGTCCAATACTTGCTGGGAACAGACGCGAGGGCTATTTGCACTGTGTATGGCAATGGGAGCACAATAGTGACTTTCCTTACCAGAAAACAACTCTTGTTCGTAGGACCAGAAACTGCATGTGATTCCACTCCATTTAGAACTGGGAAACAAATGCTAGCTCGCCTTACAAAAACACACTCTGCTTTAGAGAAAAGGGCACTCTTTTATTCTACTGTGTTTTTTCTATGAGATCCAAACAGTGAGCTTGCTCAGAACAAAAGAACTGTGCTTCCTACACATACGGACCATATCTAGTTCAACTCTGCTTAGGAAACTGACAAGAACAGTAGCTCCTATTCACTCCAATACACTGTACTTGCGGGGAACAGACGTGAGTGCTATTTGCACTGTGTATGGCAATTGGAGCACAATAGCGACTTGTCTTACCAGAAAACAACTCTTGCTCGTTGGACAAAAAACTGCATGTGACTCAACTCCATTTAGGACTGGGAAACAAATGCTAGCTCGACTTCCAAGAAACACACTCTGCTTTTCAGAAAAGAGCACTCTTCTACTCTACTGTGTTTCCTATGTGTTCCGAACAGTGATCTTGCCCAGAACAAAAAAATTGTGCTTCCTACACACACGGCCATATCTAGTTCAAGTCTGCTTAGGAACCTGACAAGAACAGTAGATCTTCTTCAGTCCAATACACTGTACTTGCTGGGAACAGATGCGAGTGCTATTTGTTCTGTGTATGTCAATGGCAGCGCAATAGTGACTCTTCTTACCAGAAAACAACTCTTGCTCGTAGGACCAGAAACTGCATGTGATTCATCTCCATTTAGGACTGGGAAACAAACTCTAGCTCGCTTTACAAGAAACACACTCTGCTTTTGAGAAAAGAACACTCTTCTACTCTACTGTGTTTCCTATAGGGCCAGAACAGTGAGCTTGCTCAAAAAAAAGAACTGTGCTTCCTACACACACGGACCATATCTAGTTCAACTCTGCTTAGAAAACTGACAAGAACAGTAGCTGCTCTTCATTCGAATACACTGTACTTGCTGGGAACAGACGCCAGTGCTATTTGCACTTGTATGGCAATGGGAGCCCAATAGTGACTCTTCTTACCAGAAAAAAACTCTTGCTCGTAGGACCAGAAACGGCATGGGATTCAACTCCATTTCTGACTGGGAAGCAAATACTAGCTCGCCTTTCAAGAAACACAATCTAATTTTGAGAAAAGAGCTCTCATCTACTCTACTGTGTTTCCGATGGTGTCCGCACAGTGTGCTTTCTCAGAACAAAAGAACTGTGCTTCCTACACATACGAGCCATATATAGTTCAACTCTGCTTAGGAAACTGACAAGAACAGTAGCTCCTGTTCAGTCCAATACACTGTACTTGCTGGGAACAGACGCCGGTGCTATTTGCACTATGAATGGGAATGGGAGCGCAATAGTGACTTTCCTTACCAGAAAACAACTCTTGCTCATAGGACCAGAAACTGCATGTGATTCAACTCCATTTAGGACTGGGAAACAAACGCTAGCTTGCTTTACAAGAAACACACTCTGCTTTTGAGAAAAGGGCACTCTTCTACTCTATTATGTTTCCTACCGGGTCCGAACTCTGAGCTTGCTCAGAACAAAAGACCTGTGCTTCCTACACACACGGGGCATATCTATTTCAACTCTGCTTAGGAAACTGACAAGAACAGTAGCTCCTCTTCAGTCCAATACACTGTACATGCTGGGAACAGATGCCTGTGCTATTTGCCCTGTGTATGACAATGGGAGCGCAATAGTGACTCTTCTTACCAGAAAACAACTCTTGCTCGTAGGACCACAAACTGCATGGGATTCAACTTCATTTAGTACTGGGTAACAAACGCTGTCTCGCCTTACAGGAAACACACTCTGCTTTTGAGAAAAGGGCACTCTTCTATTCTATTGTGTTTCCTACGGGGTCCGAACTGTGAGCTTGCTCAGAACAAAAGAACTGTGAGTCCTACACACACGGGCCATATCTAGTTCAACTCTGCTTAGGAAACTGACAAGAACAGTAGCTGCTCTTCAGTCCAATACACTGTACTTGCTGGGAACAGACGCGAGTGCTATTTGCACTGTGTATGGCAATGGGAGCGCAATAGTGACTCTTCTTACCAGAAAACAACTCTTGCTCGTAGTACCAGAAACTGCATGGGACTCAACTCCATTTCTGACTGGGAAACAAACACTAGCTCGACTTTCAAGAAAAACAATCAAATTTTGAGAATAGAGCACTCATCTACTCTACTGTGTTTCCTATGATGTCTGCATAGTGTCCTTTCTCAGAACAAAAGAACTGTGCTTCCTACACACATGGGATATATCTGGTTCAACTCCTCTTATGAAAATGACAAGAACAGTAGCTCCTCTTCAGTCCAATACACTGTACTTGCTGGGAACAGACGCGAGTGCTATTTGCACTATGTATGGCAATGGGAGCGCAATAGTGACTTTCCTTACCAGAAAACAACTCTTGCTCATAGGACCAGAAACTGGATGTGATTCAACTCCATTTAGGACTGGGAAACAAATGCTAGCTCGCCTTACAAGGAACACACTCTGCTTTTGAGAAAAGGGCACTCTTCTACTCTATTGTGTTTTCTACTGGGTCCGAACTGTGAGCTTGCTCAGAACAAAAGACCTGTGCTTCCTACACACACGGGCCATATCTGGTTCAACTCTGCTTAGGAAACTGACAAGAACAGTAGATCCTCTTCAGTCCAATACACTGTACTTGCTGGGAACAGACGCAAGTACTATTTGCCCTGTGTATGACAATGGGTGCGCAATATTGACTCTTCTTACCAGAAAACAACTCTTGCTCGTAGGACCACAAACTGCATGTGATTCAACTCCATTTAGGACTGGGAAAAAAACGCTAGCTTGCCTTACAAGAAACACACTCTACTTTTGAGAAAAGAGCACTCTTCTACTCTACTGTGTTTCCTATGGTGTCCGAACAGTGAGCTTGCTCAGAACAAAAGAACTGTGCTTACTACACACACGGGCCATATCTAGTTCAACTATGCTTAGGAAACTGACAAGAACAGTAGCTCCTATTCAGTCCAATACACTGTACTTGCTGGGAACAGACGCAAGTGCTATTTGCACTGTGTATGGCAATGGGAGCGCAATAGTGACTCTTCTTACCAGAAAACAACTCTTACTTGTAGGACCAGAAACTGCATGGGATTCAACTCCATTTCTGACTGGGAAGTAAATCGTAGCTCGCCTTTCAAGGAACTCAATCTAATTTTGAGAAAAGAGCACTCATCTACTCTACTTTGTTTCCTAAGTTGTCCGCACAGTGTGCTTTCTCAGAAAAAAAGAACTGTGTTTCCTACACACACGGGCCATATCTAGTTCAACTCCTCTTAGGAAAATGACAAGAACAGTAGCTCCTCTTCAGTCCAATACACTGTACTTCCTGGGAAAAGACGCGAGTGCTATTTGCACTATGTATGGCAATGGGAGCGCAATAGTGACTTTCCTTACCAGAAAACAACTCTTGCTCATAGGACCAGAAACTGCAAGTGATTCAACTCCATTTAGGACTGGGAAACAAACGCTAGCTCGCCTTACAAGAAACACACTCTGCTTTTGAGAAAAGAGCACTCTTCTACTCTACTGTGTTTCCTATAGGTCCAGAACAGTGAGCTTGCTCAGAACAAGAGAACTGTGCTTCCTACACACACGGGCCATATCGAGTTCAACTCTGCTTAGGAACCTGACAAGAACAGTAGCTCCTCTTCATTCCAATACACTGTACTTGCTGGGAACAGACGCATGTGCTATTTGCACTGTGTATGGCAATGGGAGCGCAATAGTGACTTTCCTTACCAGAAAACAACTCTTGCTCGTAGGACCAGAAACTGCATGTGATTCCACTCCATTTAGGACTGGAAATAAACGCAAGCTCGCCTTACAAGAAACACACTCTGCTTTTGAGAAAAGAGCACTCTTCTACTCTACTGTGCTTCCTATGGTGTCCGAACAGTGAGCTTGCTCAGAACAAAAGAACTGTGCTTCGTACACACGACCATATCTAGTTCAATTCTGTTTAGGAACCTGACAAGAACAGGAGATCCTCTTCAGTCCAATATACTGTACTTGCTGGGAACAGACGCCAGTGCTATTTGTCCTGTGTATGGCAATGGCAGCGCAATAGTGACTCTTCTTACCATAAAACAACTCTTGCTCATAGGACCAGAAACTGCAAGTGTTTCAACTCCATTTAGGACTGGGAAACAAAAGCTAGCTCACCTTACAAGAAACACACTCTGCTTTTGAGAAAAGAGCACTCTTCTACTCTACTGTGTTTCCTATGGAGTCCGAACAGTGAGCTTGCTCAGAACAAAAGAACTATGCTTCCTACACACACGTGCCATATCTAGTTCAACTCTGCTTAGGAAACTGACAAGAACAGTAGCTCCTCTTCAGTCCAATACACTTTACTTGCTGGGAACAGACGCGAGTGCTATTTGTACTGTGTATGGAAATTGGAGCACAATAGTGACTCGTCTTACCAGAAAACAACTCTTGCTCGTAGGACCAAAAACTGCATGTGACTCAACTCCATTTAGGACTGGGAAACAAACGCTAGCTCGACTTCCAAGAAACACACTCTGCTTTTGAGAAAAGAGCACTCTTCTACTCTACTGTGCTTCCTATATTGCCAGAACAGTGAGCTTGCTCAGAAAAAAAGAACTGTGCATCCTACACACACGGGCCCTACCTAGTTCAACTCTTCTTAGGAAACTGAGAAGAACAGTAGCTCCTCTTCAGTCCAATACACTGTACTTGCTGGGAACAGACGGCAGGGCTATTTGCACTGTGCATGGCAATGGGAGCGCAATAGTGACTTTCTTTACCAGAAAACAACTCTTGCTCGTAGGACAAGAAACTGCATGTGATTCAACTCCATTTAGGACTGGGAAACAAACGGTAGCTCGCCTTACAAGAAACACACTCTGCTTTAGAGAAAAGAGCACTCTTCTACTCTACTGTGTTTCCTATGGGGTCCAAACAGTGAGCTTGCTCAGAACAAAAGAACTGTGCTTCCTACACACACGGACCATATCTAGTTCAACTCTGCTTAGTAAACTGACAAGAACAGTAGCTCCTATTCAGTCCAATACACTGTACTTGCTGGGAAAAGACGCGAGTGCTATTTGCCTTGTGTAGGGCAATGGGAGCACAATAGTGACTTTCCTTACCATAAAACAACTCTTGCTCGTAGGACCAGAAACTCCATGTGATTCAACTCCATTTAGGTCTGGGAAACAAATGCTAGCTCGCCTTACAAGAAACACACTCTGCTTTTGAGAAAAGAGCACTCTTCTACTCTACTGTGTTTCCTATAGGGTCCGAACACTGAGCTTGCTCAGAACAAAAGAACTGTGCTTCCTACACACAAGGGCCATATCTAGTTCAACTCTGCTTAGGAAACTGACAAGAACAGTAGCTTCTATTCAGTCCAATACTTGCTGGGAACAGACGGGAGGGCTATTTGCACTGTGTATGGCAATGGGAGCACAATAGTGACTTTCCTTACCAGAAAACAACTCTTGTTCGTAGGACCAGAAACTGCATGTGATTCCACTCCATTTAGAACTGGGAAACAAATGCTAGCTCGCCTTACAAAAACACACTCTGCTTTAGAGAAAAGGGCACTCTTTTATTCTACTGTGTTTCCTATGAGATCCAAACAGTGAGCTTGCTCAGAACAAAAGAACTGTGCTTCCTACACATACGGACCATATCTAGTTCAACTCTGCTTAGTAAACTGACAAGAACAGTAGCTCCTATTCACTCCAATACACTGTACTTGCTGGGAAAAGACTCGAGTGCTATTTGCCTTGTATAGGGTAATGGGAGCGCAATAGTGACTTTCCTTACCAGAAAACAACTCTTGCTCGTAGGACCAGAAACTGCATGTGATTCAACTCCATTTAGGACTAGGAAACAAACGCTAGCTCGCCTTACAAAAACACACTCTGCTTTTGAGAAAAGAGCACTCTTCTACTCTACTGTGTTTCCTATGGTGTCCGAACAGTGAGCTTGCTCAGAACAAAAGAACTGTGCTTCCTACACACATGGCCATATCTAGTTCAATTCTGCTTAGGAACCTGACAATAACAGTAGATCCTCTTCAGTCCAATACACTGTACATGCTGGGAACAGACGCCAGTGCTATTTGTCCTGTGTATATGCAATGGCAGCACAATAGTGACTCTTCTTACCATAAAACAACTCTTGATCGTAGGACCAGAAACTGCATGTGATTCAACTCCATTTAGGACTGGGAAACAAAAGCTAGCTCACCTTACAGAAACACACTCTGCTTTAGAGAAAAGAGCACTCTTCTACTCTACTGTGTTTCCTATAGGGCCAGAACAGTGAGCTTGCTCAGAACAAAGAACTGTGCTTCCTACACACGGGCCATATCTAGTTCAACTCTGCTTAGGAAACTGACAAGAACAGTAGCTGCTCTTCATTCCAATACACTGTACTTGCTGGGAACAGACGCGAGTGCTATTTGCACTGTGTATGGCAATGGGAGCGCAATAGTGACTCTTCTTACCAGAAAACAACTCTTGCTCGTAGTACCAGAAACTGCATGGGACTCAACTCCATTTCTGACTGGGAAACAAACACTAGCTCGACTTTCAAGAAAAACAATCAAATTTTGAGAATAGAGCACTCATCTACTCTACTGTGTTTCCTATGATGTCCGCATAGTGTCCTTTCTCAGAACAAAAGAACTGTGCTTCCTACACACATGGGATATATCTGGTTCAACTCCTCTTATGAAAATGACAAGAACAGTAGCTCCTCTTCAGTCCAATACACTGTACTTGCTGGGAACAGACGCGAGTGCTATTTGCACTATGTATGGGAATGGGAGCGCAATAGTGACTTTCCTTACCAGAAAACAACTCTTGCTCATAGGACCAGAAACTGGATGTGATTCAACTCCATTTAGGACTGGGAAACAAATGCTAGCTCGCCTTACAAGGAACACACTCTGCTTTTGAGAAAAGGGCACTCTTCTACTCTATTGTGTTTTCTACTGGGTCCGAACTGTGAGCTTGCTCAGAACAAAAGACCTGTGCTTCCTACACACACGGGCCATATCTGGTTCAACTCTGCTTAGGAAACTGACAAGAACAGTAGATCCTCTTCAGTCCAATACACTGTACTTGCTGGGAACAGACGCAAGTACTATTTGCCCTGTGTATGACAATGGGTGCGCAATATTGACTCTTCTTACCAGAAAACAACTCTTGCTCGTAGGACCACAAACTGCATGTGATTCAACTCCATTTAGGACTGGGAAAAAAACGCTAGCTTGCCTTACAAGAAACACACTCTACTTTTGAGAAAAGAGCACTCTTCTACTCTACTGTGTTTCCTATGGTGTCCGAACAGTGAGCTTGCTCAGAACAAAAGAACTGTGCTTACTACACACACGGGCCATATCTAGTTCAACTATGCTTAGGAAACTGACAAGAACAGTAGCTCCTATTCAGTCCAATACACTGTACTTGCTGGGAACAGACGCAAGTGCTATTTGCACTGTGTATGGCAATGGGAGCGCAATAGTGACTCTTCTTACCAGAAAACAACTCTTACTTGTAGGACCAGAAACTGCATGGGATTCAACTCCATTTCTGACTGGGAAGTAAATCGTAGCTCGCCTTTCAAGGAACTCAATCTAATTTTGAGAAAAGAGCACTCATCTACTCTACTGTGTTTCCTAAGGTGTCCGCACAGTGTGCTTTCTCAGAAAAAAAGAACTGTGCTTCCTACACACACGGGCCATATCGAGTTCAACTCTGCTTAGGAACCTGACAAGAACAGTAGCTCCTCTTCATTCCAATACACTGTACTTGCTGGGAACAGACGCATGTGCTATTTGCACTGTGTATGGCAATGGGAGCGCAATAGTGACTTTCCTTACCAGAAAACAACTCTTGCTCGTAGGACCAGAAACTGCATGTGATTCCACTCCATTTAGGACTGGAAATAAATGCAAGCTCGCCTTACAAGAAACACACTCTGCTTTTGAGAAAAGAGCACTCTTCTACTCTACTGTGCTTCCTATGGTGTCCGAACAGTGAGCTTGCTCAGAACAAAAGAACTGTGCTTCGTACACACGACCATATCTAGTTCAATTCTGTTTAGGAACCTGACAAGAACAGGAGATCCTCTTCAGTCCAATATACTGTACTTGCTGGGAACAGACGCCAGTGCTATTTGTCCTGTGTATGGCAAAGGCAGCGCAATAGTGACTCTTCTTACCATAAAACAACTCTTGCTCATAGGACCAGAAACTGCAAGTGTTTCAACTCCATTTAGGACTGGGAAACAAAAGCTAGCTCACCTTACAAGAAACACACTCTGCTTTTGAGAAAAGAGCACTCTTCTACTCTACTGTGTTTCCTATGGGGTCCGAACAGTGAGCTTGCTCAGAACAAAAGAACTATGCTTCCTACACACACGTGCCATATCTAGTTCAACTCTGCTTAGGAAACTGACAAGAACAGTAGCTCCTCTTCAGTCCAATACACTTTACTTGCTGGGAACAGACGCGAGTGCTATTTGCACTGTGTATGGCAATTGGAGCACAATAGTGACTCGTCTTACCAGAAAACAACTCTTGCTCGTAGGACCAAAAACTGCATGTGACTCAACTCCATTTAGGACTGGGAAACAAACGCTAGCTCGACTTCCAAGAAACACACTCTGCTTTTGAGAAAAGAGCACTCTTCTACTCTACTGTGCTTCCTATATTGCCAGAACAGTGAGCTTGCTCAGAAAAAAAGAACTGTGCATCCTACACACACGGGCCCTACCTAGTTCAACTCTTCTTAGGAAACTGAGAAGAACAGTAGCTCCTCTTCAGTCCAATACACTGTACTTGCTGGGAACAGACGGCAGGGCTATTTGCACTGTGCATGGCAATGGAGGCGCAATAGTGACTTTCTTTACCAGAAAACAACTCTTGCTCGTAGGACCAGAAACTGCATGTGATTCAACTCCATTTAGGACTGGGAAACAAACGGTAGCTCACCTTACAAGAAACACACTCTGCTTTAGAGAAAAGAGCACTCTTCTACTCTACTGTGTTTTGGACCTATGGGGTCCAAACAGTGAGCTTGCTCAGAACAAAAGAACTGTGCTTCCTACACACACGGACCATATCTAGTTCAACTCTGCTTAGTAAACTGACAAGAACAGTAGCTCCTATTCAGTCCAATACACTGTACTTGCTGGGAAAAGACGCGAGTGCTATTTGCCTTGTGTAGGGCAATGGGAGCACAATAGTGACTTTCTTTACCATAAAACAACTCTTGCTCGTAGGACCAGAAACTCCATGTGATTCAACTCCATTTAGGTCTGGGAAACAAATGCTAGCTCGCCTTACATGAAACACACTCTGCTTTTGAGAAAAGAGCACTCTTCTACTCTACTGTGTTTCCTATGGGGTCCGAACACTGAGCTTGCTCAGAACAAAAGAACTGTGCTTCCTACACACAAGGGCCATATCTAGTTCAACTCTGCTCTAGGAAACTGACAAGAACAGTAGCTCCTATTCAGTCCAATACTTGCTGGGAACAGACGCGAGGGCTATTTGCACTGTGTATGGCAATGGGAGCACAATAGTGACTTTCCTTACCAGAAAACAACTCTTGTTCGTAGGACCAGAAACTGCATGTGATTCCACTCCATTTAGAACTGGGAAACAAATGCTAGCTCGCCTTACAAAAACACACTCTGCTTTAGAGAAAAGGGCACTCTTTTATTCTACTGTGTTTTTTCTATGAGATCCAAACAGTGAGCTTGCTCAGAACAAAAGAACTGTGCTTCCTACACATACGGACCATATCTAGTTCAACTCTGCTTAGGAAACTGACAAGAACAGTAGCTCCTATTCGCTCCAATACACTGTACTTGCGGGGAACAGACGTGAGTGCTATTTGCACTGTGTATGGCAATTGGAGCACAATAGTGACTTGACTTACCAGAAAACAACTCTTGCTCGTTGGACAAAAAACTGCATGTGACTCAACTCCATTTAGGACTGGGAAACTAATGCTAGCTCGACTTCCAAGAAACACACTCTGCTTTTCAGAAAAGAGCACTCTTCTACTCTACTGTGTTTCCTATGTGTTCCGAACAGTGATCTTGCCCAGAACAAAAAAATTGTGCTTCCTACACACACGGCCATATCTAGTTAAAGTCTGCTTAGGAACCTGACAAGAACAGTAGATCTTCTTCAGTCCAATACACTGTACTTGCTGGGAACAGATGCGAGTGCTATTTGTTCTGTGTATGTCAATGGCAGCGCAATAGTGACTCTTCTTACCAGAAAACAACTCTTGCTCGTAGGACCAGAAACTGCATGTGATTCATCTCCATTTAGGACTGGGAAACAAACTCTAGCTCGCTTTACAAGAAACACACTCTGCTTTTGAGAAAAGAACACTCTTCTACTCTACTGTGTTTCCTATAGGGCCAGAACAGTGAGCTTGCTCAGAAAAAAAGAACTGTGCTTCCTACACACACGGACCATATCTAGTTCAACTCTGCTTAGAAAACTGACAAGAACAGTAGCTGCTCTTCATTCGAATACACTGTACTTGCTGGGAACAGACGCCAGTGCTATTTGCACTTGTATGGCAATGGGAGCCCAATAGTGACTCTTCTTACCAGAAAAAAACTCTTGCTCATAGGACCAGAAACGGCATGGGATTCAACTCCATTTCTGACTGGGAAGCAAATACTAGCTCGCCTTTCAAGAAACACAATCTAATTTTGAGAAAAGAGCTCTCATCTACTTTACTGTGTTTCCGATGGTGTCCGCACAGTGTGCTTTCTCAGAACAAAAGAACTGTGCTTCCTACACATACGAGCCATATCTAGTTCAACTCTGCTTAGGAAACTGACAAGAACAGTAGCTCCTGTTCAGTCCAATACACTGTACTTGCTGGGAACAGACGCCGGTGCTATTTGCACTATGAATGGGAATGGGAGCGCAATAGTGACTTTCCTTACCAGAAAACAACTCTTGCTCATAGGACCAGAAACTGCATGTGATTCAACTCCATTTAGGACTGGGAAACAAACGCTAGCTTGCTTTACAAGAAACACACTCTGCTTTTGAGAAAAGGGCACTCTTCTACTCTATTATGTTTCCTACCGGGTCCGAACTCTGAGCTTGCTCAGAACAAAAGACCTGTGCTTCCTACACACACGGGGCATATCTATTTCAACTCTGCTTAGGAAACTGACAAGAACAGTAGCTCCTCTTCAGTCCAATACACTGTACATGCTGGGAAGAGATGCCTGTGCTATTTGCCCTGTGTATGACAATGGGAGCGCAATAGTGACGCTTCTTACCAGAAAACAACTCTTGCTCGTAGGACCACAAACTGCATGGGATTCAACTTCATTTAGTACTGGGTAACAAACGCTGTCTCGCCTTACAGGAAACACACTCTGCTTTTGAGAAAAGGGCACTCTTCTATTCTATTGTGTTTCCTACGGGGTCCGAACTGTGAGCTTGCTCAGAACAAAAGAACTGTGAGTCCTACACACACGGGCCATATCTAGTTCAACTCTGCTTAGGAAACTGACAAGAACAGTAGCTGCTCTTCAGTCCAATACACTGTACTTGCTGGGAACAGACGCGAGTGCTATTTGCACTGTGTATGGCAATGGGAGCGCAATAGTGACTCTTCTTACCAGAAAACAACTCTTGCTCGTAGTACCAGAAACTGCATGGGACTCAACTCCATTTCTGACTGCGAAACAAACACTAGCTCGACTTTCAAGAAAAACAATCAAATTTTGAGAATAGAGCACTCATCTACTCCACTGTGTTTCCTATGATGTCCGCATAGTGTCCTTTCTCAGAACAAAAGAACTGTGCTTCCTACACACATGGGATATATCTGGTTCAACTCCTCTTATGAAAATGACAAGAACAGTAGCTCCTCTTCAGTCCAATACACTGTACTTGCTGGGAACAGACGCGAGTGCTATTTGCACTATGTATGGCAATGGGAGCGCAATAGTGACTTTCCTTACCAGAAAACAACTCTTGCTCATAGGACCAGAAACTGGATGTGATTCAACTCCATTTAGGACTGGGAAACAAATGCTAGCTCGCCTTACAAGGAACACACTCTGCTTTTGAGAAAAGGGCACTCTTCTACTCTATTGTGTTTTCTACTGGGTCCGAACTGTGAGCTTGCTCAGAACAAAAGACCTGTGCTTCCTACACACACGGGCCATATCTGGTTCAACTCTGCTTAGGAAACTGACAAGAACAGTAGATCCTCTTCAGTCCAATACACTGTACTTGCTGGGAACAGACGCAAGTACTATTTGCCCTGTGTATGACAATGGGTGCGCAATATTGACTCTTCTTACCAGAAAACAACTCTTGCTCGTAGGACCAGAAACTGCATGTGATTCAACTCCATTTAGGACTGGGAAAAAAACGCTAGCTTTCCTTACAAGAAACACACTCTACTTTTGAGAAAAGAGTACTCTTCTACTCTACTGTGTTTCCTATGGTGTCCGAACAGTGAGCTTGCTCAGAACAAAAGAACTGTGCTTACTACACACACGGGCCATATCTGGTTCAACTCTGCTTAGGAAACTGACAAGAACAGTAGCTCCTATTCAGTCCAATACACTGTACTTGCTGGGAACAGACGCAAGTGCTATTTGCACTGTGTATGGCAATGGGAGCGCAATAGTGACTCTTCTTACCAGAAAACAACTCTTACTTGTAGGACCAGAAACTGCATGGGATTCAACTCCATTTCTGACTGGGAAGTAAATCGTAGCTCGCCTTTCAAGGAACTCAATCTAATTTTGAGAAAAGAGCACTCATCTACTCTACTTTGTTTCCTAAGTTGTCCGCACAGTGTGCTTTCTCAGAAAAAAAGAACTGTGTTTCCTACACACACGGGCCATATCTAGTTCAACTCCTCTTAGGAAAATGACAAGAACAGTAGCTCCTCTTCAGTCCAATACATTGTACTTCCTGGGAAAAGACGCGAGTGCTATTTGCACTATGTATGGCAATGGGAGCGCAATAGTGACTTTCCTTACCAGAAAACAACTCTTGCTCATAGGACCAGAAACTGCAAGTGATTCAACTCCATTTAGGACTGGGAAACAAACGCTAGCTCGCCTTACAAGAAACACACTCTGCTTTTGAGAAAAGAGCACTCTTCTACTCTACTGTGTTTCCTATAGGTCCAGAACAGTGAGCTTGCTCAGAACAAGAGAACTGTGCTTCCTACACACACGGGCCATATCGAGTTCAACTCTGCTTAGGAACCTGACAAGAACAGTAGCTCCTCTTCATTCCAATACACTGTACTTGCTGGGAACAGACGCATGTGCTATTTGCACTGTGTATGGCAATGGGAGCACAATAGTGACTTTCCTTACCAGAAAACAACTCTTGCTCGTAGGACCAGAAACTGCATGTGATTCCACTCCATTTAGGACTGGAAATAAACGCAAGCTCGCCTTACAAGAAACACACTCTGCTTTTGAGAAAAGAGCACTCTTCTACTCTACTGTGCTTCCTATGGTGTCCGAACAGTGAGCTTGCTCAGAACAAAAGAACTGTGCTTCGTACACACGACCATATCTAGTTCAATTCTGTTTAGGAACCTGACAAGAACAGGAGATCCTCTTCAGTCCAATATACTGTACTTGCTGGGAACAGACGCCAGTGCTATTTGTCCTGTGTATGGCAATGGCAGCGCAATAGTGACTCTTCTTACCATAAAACAACTCTTGCTCATAGGACCAGAAACTGCAAGTGTTTCAACTCCATTTAGGACTGGGAAACAAAAGCTCGCTCACCTTACAAGAAACACACTCTGCTTTTGAGAAAAGAGCACTCTTCTACTCTACTGTGTTTCCTATGGAGTCCGAACAGTGAGCTTGCTCAGAACAAAAGAACTATGCTTCCTACACACACGTGCCATATCTAGTTCAACTCTGCTTAGGAAACTGACAAGAACAGTAGCTCCTCTTCATTCCAATACACTTTACTTGCTGGGAACAGACGCGAGTGCTATTTGTACTGTGTATGGCAATTGGAGCACAATAGTGACTCGTCTTACCAGAAAACAACTCTTGCTCGTAGGACCAAAAACTGCATGTGACTCAACTCCATTTAGGACTGGGAAACAAACGCTAGCTCGACTTCCAAGAAACACACTCTGCTTTTGAGAAAAGAGCACTCTTCTACTCTACTGTGCTTCCTATATTGCCAGAACAGTGAGCTTGCTCAGAAAAAAAGAACTGTGCATCCTACACACACGGGCCCTACCTAGTTCAACTCTTCTTAGGAAACTGAGAAGAACAGTAGCTCCTCTTCAGTCCAATACACTGTACTTGCTGGGAACAGACGGCAGGGCTATTTGCACTGTGCATGGCAATGGGAGCGCAATAGTGACTTTCTTTACCAGAAAACAACTCTTGCTCGTAGGACCAGAAACTGCATGTGATTCAACTCCATTTAGGACTGGGAAACAAACGGTAGCTCGCCTTACAAGAAACACACTATGCTTTAGAGAAAAGAGCACTCTTCTACTCTACTGTGTTTCCTATGGGGTCCAAACAGTGAGCTTGCTCAAAACAAAAGAACTGTGCTTCCTACACACACGGACCATATCTAGTTCAACTCTGCTTAGTAAACTGACAAGAACAGTAGCTCCTATTCAGTCCAATACACTGTACTTGCTGGGAAAAGACGCGAGTGCTATTTGCCTTGTGTAGGGCAATGGGAGCACAATAGTGACTTTCCTTACCATAAAACAACTCTTGCTCGTAGGACCAGAAACTCCATGTGATTCAACTCCATTTAGGTCTGGGAAACAAATGCTAGCTCGCCTTACAAGAAACACACTCTGCTTTTGAGAAAAGAGCACTCTTCTACTCTACTGTGTTTCCTATAGGGTCCGAACACTGAGCTTGCTCAGAACAAAAGAACTGTGCTTCCTACACACAAGGGCCATATCTAGTTCAACTCTGCTTAGGAAACTGACAAGAACAGTAGCTCCTATTCAGTCCAATACTTGCTGGGAACAGACGGGAGGGCTATTTGCACTGTGTATGGCAATGGGAGCACAATAGTGACTTTCCTTACCAGAAAACAACTCTTGTTCGTAGGACCAGAAACTGCATGTGATTCCACTCCATTTAGAACTGGGAAACAAATGCTAGCTCGCCTTACAAAAACACACTCTGCTTTAGAGAAAAGGGCACTCTTTTATTCTACTGTGTTTCCTATGAGATCCAAACAGTGAGCTTGCTCAGAACAAAAGAACTGTGCTTCCTACACATACGGACCATATCTAGTTCAACTCTGCTTAGGAAACTGACAAGAACAGTAGCTCCTATTCACTCCAATACACTGTACTTGCTGGGAAAAGACTCGAGTGCTATTTGCCTTGTATAGGGTAATGGGAGCGCAATAGTGACTTTCCTTACCAGAAAACAACTCTTGCTCGTAGGACCAGAAACTGCATGTGATTCAACTCCATTTAGGACTAGGAAACAAACGCTAGCTCGCCTTACAAAAACACACTCTGCTTTTGAGAAAAGAGCACTCTTATACTCTACTGTGTTTCCTATGGTGTCCGAACAGTGAGCTTGCTCAGAACAAAAGAACTGTGCTTCCTACACACATGGCCATATCTAGTTCAATTCTGCTTAGGAACCTGACAATAACAGTAGATCCTCTTCAGTCCAATACACTGTACATGCTGGGAACAGACGCCAGTGCTATTTGTCCT
The DNA here is from genome assembly GCF_949786415.1 of Peromyscus eremicus. Classification (NCBI taxonomy): domain Eukaryota; kingdom Metazoa; phylum Chordata; class Mammalia; order Rodentia; family Cricetidae; genus Peromyscus; species Peromyscus eremicus. The sequence continues at coordinate 89,919 of NW_026735034.1, read as the reverse complement.
GTGTATATGCAATGGCAGCACAATAGTGACTCTTCTTACCATAAAACAACTCTTGATCGTAGGACCAGAAACTGCATGTGATTCAACTCCATTTAGGACTGGGAAACAAAAGCTAGCTCACCTTACAGAAACACACTCTGCTTTAGAGAAAAGAGCACTCTTCTACTCTACTGTGTTTCCTATAGGGCCAGAACAGTGAGCTTGCTCAGAACAAAGAACTGTGCTTCCTACACACGGGCCATATCTAGTTCAACTCTGCTTAGGAAACTGACAAGAACAGTAGCTGCTCTTCATTCCAATACACTGTACTTGCTGGGAACAGACGCGAGTGCTATTTGCACTGTGTATGGCAATGGGAGCGCAATAGTGACTCTTCTTACCAGAAAACAACTCTTGCTCGTAGTACCAGAAACTGCATGGGACTCAACTCCATTTCTGACTGGGAAACAAACACTAGCTCGACTTTCAAGAAAAACAATCAAATTTTGAGAATAGAGCACTCATCTACTCTACTGTGTTTCCTATGATGTCCGCATAGTGTCCTTTCTCAGAACAAAAGAACTGTGCTTCCTACACACATGGGATATATCTGGTTCAACTCCTCTTATGAAAATGACAAGAACAGTAGCTCCTCTTCAGTCCAATATACTGTACTTGCTGGGAACAGACGCGAGTGCTATTTGCACTATGTATGGGAATGGGAGCGCAATAGTGACTTTCCTTACCAGAAAACAACTCTTGCTCATAGGACCAGAAACTGGATGTGATTCAACTCCATTTAGGACTGGGAAACAAATGCTAGCTCGCCTTACAAGGAACACACTCTGCTTTTGAGAAAAGGGCACTCTTCTACTCTATTGTGTTTTCTACTGGGTCCGAACTGTGAGCTTGCTCAGAACAAAAGACCTGTGCTTCCTACACACACGGGCCATATCTGGTTCAACTCTGCTTAGGAAACTGACAAGAAGAGTAGATCCTCTTCAGTCCAATACACTGTACTTGCTGGGAACAGACGCAAGTACTATTTGCCCTGTGTATGACAATGGGTGCGCAATATTGACTCTTCTTACCAGAAAACAACTCTTGCTCGTAGGACCAGAAACTGCATGTGATTCAACTCCATTTAGGACTGGGAAAAAAACGCTAGCTTGCCTTACAAGAAACACACTCTACTTTTGAGAAAAGAGCACTCTTCTACTCTACTGTGTTTCCTATGGTGTCCGAACAGTGAGCTTGCTCAGAACAAAAGAACTGTGCTTACTACACACACGGGCCATATCTAGTTCAACTCTGCTTAGGAAACTGACAAGAACAGTAGCTCCTATTCAGTCCAATACACTGTACTTGCTGGGAACAGACGCAAGTGCTATTTGCACTGTGTATGGCAATGGGAGCGCAATAGTGACTCTTCTTACCAGAAAACAACTCTTACTTGTAGGACCAGAAACTGCATGGGATTCAACTCCATTTCTGACTGGGAAGTAAATCGTAGCTCGCCTTTCAAGGAACTCAATCTAATTTTGAGAAAAGAGCACTCATCTACTCTACTGTGTTTCCTAAGGTGTCCGCACAGTGTGCTTTCTCAGAAAAAAAGAACTGGGTTTCCTACACACACGGGACATATCTAGTTCAACTCCTCTTAGGAAAATGACAAGAACAGTAGCTCCTCTTCAGTCCAATACACTGTACTTGCTGGGAAAAGACGCGAGTGCTATTTGCACTATATATGGCAATGGGAGCGCAATAGTGACTTTCCTTACCAGAAAACAACTCTTGCTCATAGGACCAGAAACAGCAAGTGATTCAACTCCATTTAGGACTGGGAAACAAACGCTAGCTCGCCTTACAAGAAACACACTCTGCTTTTGAGAAAAGAGCACTCTTCTACTCTACTGTGTTTCCTATAGGTCCAGAACAGTGAGCTTGCTCAGAACAAGAGAACTGTGCTTCCTACACACACGGGCCATATCGAGTTCAACTCTGCTTAGGAACCTGACAAGAACAGTAGCTCCTCTTCATTCCAATACACTGTACTTGCTGGGAACAGACGCATGTGCTATTTGCACTGTGTATGGCAATGGGAGCGCAATAGTGACTTTCCTTACCAGAAAACAACTCTTGCTCGTAGGACCAGAAACTGCATGTGATTCCACTCCATTTAGGACTGGAAATAAACGCAAGCTCGCCTTACAAGAAACACACTCTGCTTTTGAGAAAAGAGCACTCTTCTACTCTACTGTGCTTCCTATGGTGTCCGAACAGTGAGCTTGCTCAGAACAAAAGAACTGTGCTTCGTACACACGACCATATCTAGTTCAATTCTGTTTAGGAACCTGACAAGAACAGGAGATCCTCTTCAGTCCAATATACTGTAGTTGCTGGGAACAGACGCCAGTGCTATTTGTCCTGTGTATGGCAATGGCAGCGCAATAGTGACTCTTCTTACCATAAAACAACTCTTGCTCATAGGACCAGAAACTGCAAGTGTTTCAACTCCATTTAGGACTGGGAAACAAAAGCTCGCTCACCTTACAAGAAACACACTCTGCTTTTGAGAAAAGAGCACTCTTCTACTCTACTGTGTTTCCTATGGGGTCCGAACAGTGAGCTTGCTCAGAACAAAAGAACTATGCTTCCTACACACACGTGCCATATCTAGTTCAATTCTGCTTAGGAAACTGACAAGAACAGTAGCTCCTCTTCAGTCCAATACACTTTACTTGCTGGGAACAGACGCGAGTGCTATTTGCACTGTGTATGGCAATTGGAGCACAATAGTGACTCGTCTTACCAGAAAACAACTCTTGCTCGTAGGACCAAAAACTGCATGTGACTCAACTCCATTTAGGACTGGGAAACAAACGCTAGCTCGACTTCCAAGAAACACACTCTGCTTTTGAGAAAAGAGCACTCTTCTACTCTACTGTGCTTCCTATATTGCCAGAACAGTGAGCTTGCTCAGAAAAAAAGAACTGTGCATCCTACACACACGGGCCCTACCTAGTTCAACTCTTCTTAGGAAACTGAGAAGAACAGTAGCTCCTCTTCAGTCCAATACACTGTACTTGCTGGGAACAGACGGCAGGGCTATTTGCACTGTGCATGGCAATGGGAGCGCAATAGTGACTTTCTTTACCAGAAAACAACTCTTGCTCATAGGACCAGAAACTGCATGTGATTCAACTCCATTTAGGACTGGGAAACAAACGGTAGCTCGCCTTACAAGAAACACACTCTGCTTTAGAGAAAAGAGCACTCTTCTACTCTACTGTGTTTCCTATGGGGTCCAAACAGTGAGCTTGCTCAGAACAAAAGAACTGTGCTTCCTACACACACGGACCATATCTAGTTCAACTCTACTTAGTAAACTGACAAGAACAGTAGCTCCTATTCAGTCCAATACACTGTACTTGCTGGGAAGAGACGCGAGTGCTATTTGCCTTGTGTAGGGCAATGGGAGCACAATAGTGACTTTCCTTACCATAAAACAACTCTTGCTCGTAGGACCAGAAACTGCATGTGATTCCACTCCATTTAGGTCTGGGAAACAAATGCTAGCTCGCCTTACATTAAACACACTCTGCTTTTGAGAAAAGAGCACTCTTCTACTCCACTGTGTTTCCTATGGGGTCCGAACACTGAGATTGCTCAGAACAAAAGAACTGTGCTTCCTACACACAAGGGCCATATCTAGTTCAACTCTGCTCTAGGAAACTGACAAGAACAGTAGCTCCTATTCAGTCCAATACTTGCTGGGAACAGACGGGAGGGCTATTTGCACTGTGTATGGCAATGGGAGCACAATAGTGACTTTCCTTACCAGAAAACAACTCTTGTTCGTAGGACCAGAAACTGCATGTGATTCCACTCCATTTAGAACTGGGAAACAAATGCTAGCTCGCCTTACAAAAACACACTCTGCTTTAGAGAAAAGGGCACTCTTTTATTCTACTGTGTTTCCTATGAGATCCAAACAGTGAGCTTGCTCAGAACAAAAGAACTGTGCTTCCTACACATACGGATCATATCTAGTTCAACTCTGCTTAGGAAACTGACAAGAACAGTAGCTCCTATTCACTCCAATACACTGTACTTGCTGGGAAAAGACTCGAGTGCTATTTGCCTTGTATAGGGTAATGGGAGCGCAATAGTGACTTTCCTTACCAGAAAACAACTCTTGCTCGTAGGACCAGAAACTGCATGTGATTCAACTCCATTTAGGACTAGGAAACAAACGCTAGCTCGCCTTACAAAAACACACTCTGCTATTGAGAAAAGAGCACTCTTATAGTCTACTGTGTTTCTTGTGGTGTCCGAACAGTGAGCTTGCTCAGAACAAAAGAACTGTGCTTCCTACACACATGGGCCATATCTAGTTCAATTCTGCTTAGGAACCTGACAATAACAGTAGATCCTCTTCAGTCCAATACACTGTACGTGCTGGGAACAGACGCCAGTGCTATTTGTGCTGTGTATGGCAATGGCAGCACAATAGTGACTCTTCTTACCATAAAACAACTCTTGATCGTAGGACCAGAAACTGCATGTGATTCAACTCCATTTAGGACTGGGAAACAAAAGCTAGCTCACCTTACAGAAACACACTGTGCTTTAGAGAAAAGAGCACTCTTTACTCTACTGTGTTTCCTATAGGGCCAGAACAGTGAGCTTGCTCAGAACAAAGAACTGTGCTTCCTACACACGGGCCATATCTACTTCAACTCTGCTTAGGAAACTGACAAGAACAGTAGCTCCTCTTCAGTCTGATACACTGTACTTGCTGGGAACAGACGCGAGTGCTATTTGCACTGTGTATGGCAATTGGAGCACAATAGTGACTCACCCTACCAGAAAACAACTCTTGCTCGTAGGACAAAAACCTGCATGGGACTCAACTCCACTTAGGACAGGGAAACAAACACTAGATCGCCTTACTAGAAACACACTCTGCTTTTGAGAAAAGAGCACTCTTCTACTATACTGTGTTTCCTATGGGGTCCGAACACTGAGCTTGCTCAGAACAAAAGAACTGTGCTTCCTACACACACGGCCATATCTAGTTCTATTCTGCTTAGGAACCAGACAAGAACAGTAGATTCTCTTCAGTCCGATACACTGTACTTGCTGGGAACAGACGCCAGTGCTATTTGTCCTGAGTATGGCAATGGCAGCGCAATAGTGACTCTTCTTACCATAAAACAACTCTTGCTCGTAGGACCAGAAACTGCATGTAATTCAACTCCATTTAGGACTGGGAAACAAAAGCTAGCTCACCTTACAAGAAACACACTCTGCTTTAGAGAAAAGAGCACACTTCTACTCTGCTGTGTTTCCTATAGGGCCAGAACAGTGAGCTTGCTCAGAACAAAAGAACTGTGCTTCCTACACACACGGGCCATATCTAGTTCAACTCTACTTAGGAAACTGACAAGAACAGTAACTCTTATTCAGTCCAATACACTGTACTTGCTGGGAAAAGACGCGAGTGCTATTTGCCTTGTGAAAGGCAATGGGCGCGCAACAGTGACTTTCCTTTCCAGAAAACAACTCTTGTTCTTAGGACCAGAAACTGCATGTGACTCAAATCCATTTAGGACTGGGAAACAAACGCTAGCTCGCCTTACAAGAAACACACTCTGCTTTTGAAAAAGAGCACTCTTCTCCTCTACTGTGTTTCCTATGGGGTCTGAACAGTGAGCTTGCTCAGAACAAAAGAACTGTGCTTCCTACACACACGGGCCATATCTAGTTCAACTCTGCTTAGGAAACTGACAAGAACAGTAGCTCCTCTTCAGTCCGATACACTGTACTTGCTGGGAACAGACGCGAGATCTATTTGCACTATGTATGGCAAGGGAAGCGCAATAGTGACTTTCCTTACCAGAAAACAACTCTTGCTCGTAGGACAAAAAACTGCATGTGACTCAACTCCATTTAGGACTGTGAAACAAACGCTAGCTCCACTACCAAGAAACACACTCTGCTTTTGACAAAAGAGCACTCTTCAACTCTACTGTGTTTCCTATGTGCTCCGAACAGTGAGCTTGCTCAGAACAAAAAAACTGTGCTTCCTACACACACGGCCATATCTAGTTCAAGTCTGCTTAGGAACCTGAGAAGAACAGTAGATCCTCTTCAGTCCATTACACTGTACTTGCTGGGAACAGACGCCAGTGCCATTTGACCTGTGTATGGCAATGGCAGAGCAATAATGACTCTTCTTACCATAAAACAACTCTTGCTCATAGTACTAGAAACTGCATGTGATTCAACTCCATTTAGGACTGGGAAACAAACGCTAGCTCACCTTCCAAGAAACACACTCTGCTTTAGAGAAAAGAGCACTCTTCTACTCTACTGTATTTCCTATAGGGCCAGAACAGTGACCTTGCTCAGAACAAAAGAACTGTGCTTCCTACACAGGTCCATAACAAGTTCAACTCTGCTTAGGAAACTGACAAGAACAGTAGCTCCTCTTCCGTCCAATACACTGTACTTGCTGGGAACAGACACGATGCTATTTGCACTGTGTATGGCAATGGGAGCGCAATAGTGACTTTCCTTACCATAAAACAACTCTTGCTCGTAAGACCAGAAACTGCATGTGATTCAACTCCATTTAGGACTGGGAAACAAAAGCTAGCTCACCTTACAGAAACACGCTCTATTTAGAGAAAAGAGCACTCTTCTACTCTACTGTGTTTCCTATAGGGCCAGAACAGTGAGAATGCTCAGAACAAAGAACTGTGCTTCCTACACACGAGCCATAACTAGTTCAACTCTGCTTAGAAAACTGACAGGAACAGTAGCTCCTCTTCAGTCCGATACACTGTACTTGCTGGGAACAGACGCAAGTGCTGTTTGCACTGTGTATGGCAATGGGAGCGCAATAGTGACTTTCCTTTCCAGAAAACAACTCTTGCTCGTAGGACCAGAAACTGCATGTGACTCAACTCCATTTAGGACTGGGAAACAAACGCTAGCTCGCCTTACATGAAACACACTCTGCTTTTGAGAAAAGAGCACTCTTCTACTCTACTGTGCTTCCTATGGGGTCCGAACAGTGAGCTTGCTAAGAACAAAATAACTGTGCTTCCTACACACACGGGCCATATCTAGTTCAACTCTGCTTAGGAAACTGACAAGAACAGTAGCTGCTCTTCATTCCAATACACTGTACTTGCTGGGAACAGACGCGAGTGCTATTTGCACTGTGTATGGCAATGGGAGCACAATAGTGACTCTTCTTACCAGAAAACAACTCTTGCTCGTAGTACCAGAAACTGCATGGGACTCAACTCCATTTCTGACTGGGAAACAAACACTAGCTCGACTTTCAAGAAAAACAATCAAATTTTGAGAATAGAGCACTCATCTACTCTACTGTGTTTCCTATGATGTCCGCATAGTGTCCTTTCTCAGATCAAAAGAACTGTGCTTCCTACACACATGGGATATATCTGGTTCAACTCCTCTTATGAAAATGACAAGAACAGTAGCTCCTCTTCAGTCCAATATACTGTACTTGCTGGGAACAGACGCGAGTGCTATTTGCACTATGTATGGGAATGGGAGCGCAATAGTGACTTTCCTTACCAGAAAACAACTCTTGCTCATAGGACCAGAAACTGGATGTGATTCAACTCCATTTAGGACTGGGAAACAAATGCTAGCTCGCCTTACAAGGAACACACTCTGCTTTTGAGAAAAGGGCACTCTTCTACTCTATTGTGTTTTCTACTGGGTCCGAACTGTGAGCTTGCTCAGAACAAAAGACCTGTGCTTCCTACACACACGGGCCATATCTGGTTCAACTCTGCTTAGGAAACTGACAAGAAGAGTAGATCCTCTTCAGTCCAATACACTGTACTTGCTGGGAACAGACGCAAGTACTATTTGCCCTGTGTATGACAATGGGTGCGCAATATTGACTCTTCTTACCAGAAAACAACTCTTGCTCGTAGGACCAGAAACTGCATGTGATTCAACTCCATTTAGGACTGGGAAAAAAACGCTAGCTTGCCTTACAAGAAACACACTCTACTTTTGAGAAAAGAGCACTCTTCTACTCTACTGTGTTTCCTATGGTGTCCGAACAGTGAGCTTGCTCAGAACAAAAGAACTGTGCTTACTACACACACGGGCCATATCTAGTTCAACTCTGCTTAGGAAACTGACAAGAACAGTAGCTCCTATTCAGTCCAATACACTGTACTTGCTGGGAACAGACGCAAGTGCTATTTGCACTGTGTATGGCAATGGGAGCGCAATAGTGACTCTTCTTACCAGAAAACAACTCTTACTTGTAGGACCAGAAACTGCATGGGATTCAACTCCATTTCTGACTGGGAAGTAAATCGTAGCTCGCCTTTCAAGGAACTCAATCTAATTTTGAGAAAAGAGCACTCATCTACTCTACTGTGTTTCCTAAGGTGTCCGCACAGTGTGCTTTCTCAGAAAAAATGAACTGGGTTTCCTACACACACGGGACATATCTAGTTCAACTCCTCTTAGGAAAATGACAAGAACAGTAGCTCCTCTTCAGTCCAATACACTGTACTTGCTGGGAAAAGACGCGAGTGCTATTTGCACTATATATGGCAATGGGAGCGCAATAGTGACTTTCCTTACCAGAAAACAACTCTTGCTCATAGGACCAGAAACAGCAAGTGATTCAACTCCATTTAGGACTGGGAAACAAACGCTAGCTCGCCTTACAAGAAACACACTCTGCTTTTGAGAAAAGAGCACTCTTCTACTCTACTGTGTTTCCTATAGGTCCAGAACAGTGAGCTTGCTCAGAACAAGAGAACTGTGCTTCCTACACACACGGGCCATATCGAGTTCAACTCTGCTTAGGAACCTGACAAGAACAGTAGCTCCTCTTCATTCCAATACACTGTACTTGCTGGGAACAGATGCATGTGCTATTTGCACTGTGTATGGCAATGGGAGCGCAATAGTGACTTTCCTTACCAGAAAACAACTCTTGCTCGTAGGACCAGAAACTGCATGTGATTCCACTCCATTTAGGACTGGAAATAAACGCAAGCTCGCCTTACAAGAAACACACTCTGCTTTTGAGAAAAGAGCACTCTTCTACTCTCCTGTGCTTCCTATGGTGTCCGAACAGTGAGCTTGCTCAGAACAAAAGAACTGTGCTTCGTACACACGACCATATCTAGTTCAATTCTGTTTAGGAACCTGACAAGAACAGGAGATCCTCTTCAGTCCAATATACTGTACTTGCTGGGAACAGACGCCAGTGCTATTTGTCCTGTGTATGGCAATGGCAGCGCAATAGTGACTCTTCTTACCATAAAACAACTCTTGCTCATAGGACCAGAAACTGCAAGTGTTTCAACTCCATTTAGGACTGGGAAACAAAAGCTAGCTCACCTTACAAGAAACACACTCTGCTTTTGAGAAAAGAGCACTCTTCTACTCTACTGTGTTTCCTATGGGGTCCGAACAGTGAGCTTGCTCAGAACAAAAGAACTATGCTTCCTACACACACGTGCCATATCTAGTTCAACTCTGCTTAGGAAACTGACAAGAACAGTAGCTCCTCTTCAGTCCAATACACTTTACTTGCTGGGAACAGACGCGAGTGCTATTTGCACTGTGTATGGCAATTGGAGCACAATAGTGACTCGTCTTACCAGAAAACAACTCTTGCTCGTAGGACCAAAAACTGCATGTGACTCAACTCCATTTAGGACTGGGAAACAAACGCTAGCTCGACTTCCAAGAAACACTCTGCTTTTGAGAAAAGAGCACTCTTCTACTCTACTGTGCTTCCTATATTGCCAGAACAGTGAGCTTGCTCAGAAAAAAAGAACTGTGCATCCTACACACACGGGCCCTACCTAGTTCAACTCTTCTTAGGAAACTGAGAAGAACAGTAGCTCCTCTTCAGTCCAATACACTGTACTTGCTGGGAACAGACGGCAGGGCTATTTGCACTGTGCATGGCAATGGGAGCGCAATAGTGACTTTCTTTACCAGAAAACAACTCTTGCTCATAGGACCAGAAACTGCATGTGATTCAACTCCATTTAGGACTGGGAAACAAACGGTAGCTCGCCTTACAAGAAACACACTCTGCTTTAGAGAAAAGAGCACTCTTCTACTCTACTGTGTTTCCTATGGGGTCCAAACAGTGAGCTTGCTCAGAACAAAAGAACTGTGCTTCCTACACACACGGACCATATCTAGTTCAACTCTGCTTAGTAAACTGACAAGAACAGTAGCTCCTATTCAGTCCAATACACTGTACTTGCTGGGAAGAGACGCGAGTGCTATTTGCCTTGTGTAGGGCAATGGGAGCACAATAGTGACTTTCCTTACCAGAAAACAACTCTTGCTCGTAGGACCAGAAACTCCATGTGATTCAACTCCATTTAGGTCTGGGAAACAAATGCTAGCTCGCCTTACATGAAACACACTCTGCTTTTGAGAAAAGAGCACTCTTCTACTCTACTGTGTTTCCTATGGGGTCCGAACACTGAGCTTGCTCAGAACAAAAGAACTGTGCTTCCTACACACAAGGGCCATATCTAGTTCAACTCTGCTCTAGGAAACTGACAAGAACAGTAGCTCCTATTCAGTCCAATACTTGCTGGGAACAGACGGGAGGGCTATTTGCACTGTGTATGGCAATGGGAGCACAATAGTGACTTTCCTTACCAGAAAACAACTCTTGTTCGTAGGACCAGAAACTGCATGTGATTCCACTCCATTTAGAACTGGGAAACAAATGCTAGCTCGCCTTACAAAAACACACTCTGCTTTAGAGAAAAGGGCACTCTTTTATTCTACTGTGTTTCCAATGAGATCCAAACAGTGAGCTTGCTCAGAACAAAAGAACTGTGCTTCCTACACATACGGATCATATCTAGTTCAACTCTGCTTAGGAAACTGACAAGAACAGTAGCTCCTATTCACTCCAATACACTGTACTTGCTGGGAAAAGACTCGAGTGCTATTTGCCTTGTATAGGGTAATGGGAGCGCAATAGTGACTTTCCTTACCAGAAAACAACTCTTGCTCGTAGGACCAGAAACTGCATGTGATTCAACTCCATTTAGGACTAGGAAACAAACGCTAGCTCGCCTTACAAAAACACACTCTGCTTTTGAGAAAAGAGCACTCTTATAGTCTACTGTGTTTCCTGTGGTGTCCGAACAGTGAGCTTGCTCAGAACAAAAGAACTGTGCTTCCTACACACATGGGCCATATCTAGTTCAATTCTGCTTAGGAACCTGACAATAACAGTAGATCCTCTTCAGTCCAATACACTGTACGTGCTGGGAACAGACGCCAGTGCTATTTGTCCTGTGTATGGCAATGGCAGCACAATAGTGACTCTTCTTACCATAAAACAACTCTTGATCGTAGGACCAGAAACTGCATGTGATTCAACTCCATTTAGGACTGGGAAACAAAAGCTAGCTCACCTTACAGAAACACACTGTGCTTTAGAGAAAAGAGCACTCTTCTACTCTACTGTGTTTCCTATAGGGCCAGAACAGTGAGCTTGCTCAGAACAAAGAACTGTGCTTCCTACACACGGGCCATATCTACTTCAACTCTGCTTAGGAAACTGACAAGAACAGTAGCTCCTCTTCAGTCTGATACACTGTACTTGCTGGGAACAGACGCGAGTGCTATTTGCACTGTGTATGGCAATTGGAGCACAATAGTGACTCACCCTACCAGAAAACAACTCTTGCTCGTAGGACAAAAACCTGCATGGGACTCAACTCCACTTAGGACAGGGAAACAAACACTAGATCGCCTTACTAGAAACACACTCTGCTTTTGAGAAAAGAGCACTCTTGTACTATACTGTGTTTCCTATGGGGTCCGAACACTGAGCTTGCTCAGAACAAAAGAACTGTGCTTCCTACACACACGGCCATATCTAGTTCTATTCTGCTTAGGAACCAGACAAGAACAGTAGATTCTCTTCAGTCCGATACACTGTACTTGCTGGGAACAGACGCCAGTGCTATTTGTCCTGAGTATGGCAATGGCAGCGCAATAGTGACTCTTCTTACCATAAAACAACTCTTGCTCGTAGGACCAGAAACTGCATGTAATTCAACTCCATTTAGGACTGGGAAACAAAAGCTAGCTCACCTTACAAGAAACACACTCTGCTTTAGAGAAAAGAGCACACTTCTACTATGCTGTGTTTCCTATAGGGCCAGAACAGTGAGCTTGCTCAGAACAAAAGAACTGTGCTTCCTACACACACGGGCCATATCTAGTTCAACTCTACTTAGGAAACTGACAAGAACAGTAACTCTTATTCAGTCCAATACACTGTACTTGCTGGGAAAAGACGGGAGTGCTATTTGCCTTGTGAAAGGCAATGGGCGCGCAACAGTGACTTTCCTTTCCAGAAAACAACTCTTGTTCTTAGGACCAGAAACTGCATGTGACTCAAATCCATTTAGGACTGGGAAACAAACGCTAGCTCGCCTTACAAGAAACACACTCTGCTTTTGAAAAAGAGCACTCTTCTCCTCTACTGTGTTTCCTATGGGGTCTGAACAGTGAGCTTGCTCAGAACAAAAGAACTGTGCTTCCTACACACACGGGCCATATCTAGTTCAACTCTACTTAGGAAACTGACAAGAACAGTAGCTCCTCTTCAGTCCGATACACTGTACTTGCTGGGAACAGACGCGAGATCTATTTGCACTATGTATGGCAAGGGAAGCGCAATAGTGACTTTCCTTACCAGAAAACAACTCTTGCTCGTAGGACAAAAAACTGCATGTGACTCAACTCCATTTAGGACTGTGAAACAAACGCTAGCTCCACTACCAAGAAACACACTCTGCTTTTGACAAAAGAGCACTCTTCAACTCTACTGTGTTTCCTATGTGCTCCGAACAGTGAGCTTGCTCAGAACAAAAAAACTGTGCTTCCTACACACACGGCCATATCTAGTTCAAGTCTGCTTAGGAACCTGAGAAGAACAGTAGATCCTCTTCAGTCCATTACACTGTACTTGCTGGGAACAGACGCCAGTGCCATTTGACCTGTGTATGGCAATGGCAGAGCAATAATGACTCTTCTTACCATAAAACAACTCTTGCTCATAGTACTAGAAACTGCATGTGATTCAACTCCATTTAGGACTGGGAAACAAACGCTAGCTCACCTTCCAAGAAACACACTCTGCTTTAGAGAAAAGAGCACTCTTCTACTCTACTGTATTTCCTATAGGGCCAGAACAGTGACCTTGCTCAGAACAAAAGAACTGTGCTTCCTACACAGGTCCATAACAAGTTCAACTCTGCTTAGGAAACTGACAAGAACAGTAGCTCCTCTTCCGTCCAATACACTGTACTTGCTGGGAACAGACACGATGCTATTTGCACTGTGTATGGCAATGGGAGCGCAATAGTGACTTTCCTTACCATAAAACAACTCTTGCTCGTAGGACCAGAAACTGCATGTGATTCAACTCCATTTAGGACTGGGAAACAAAAGCTAGCTCACCTTACAGAAACACGCTCTATTTAGAGAAAAGAGCACTCTTCTACTCTACTGTGTTTCCTATAGGGCCAGAACAGTGAGAATGCTCAGAACAAAGAACTGTGCTTCCTACACACGAGCCATAACTAGTTCAACTCTGCTTAGAAAACTGACAGGAACAGTAGCTCCTCTTCAGTCCGATACACTGTACTTGCTGGGAACAGACGCAAGTGCTGTTTGCACTGTGTATGGCAATGGGAGCGCAATAGTGACTTTCCTTACCAGAAAACAACTCTTGCTCGTAGGACCAGAAACTGCATGTGATTCAACTCCATTTAGGACTAGGAAACAAACGCTAGCTCGCCTTACAAAAACACACTCTGCTTTTGAGAAAAGAGCACTCTTATAGTCTACTGTGTTTCCTGTGGTGTCCGAACAGTGAGCTTGCTCAGAACAAAAGAACTGTGCTTCCTACACACATGGGCCATATCTAGTTCAATTCTGCTTAGGAACCTGACAATAACAGTAGATCCTCTTCAGTCCAATACACTGTACGTGCTGGGAACAGACGCCAGTGCTATTTGTCCTGTGTATGGCAATGGCAGCACAATAGTGACTCTTCTTACCATAAAACAACTCTTGATCGTAGGACCAGAAACTGCATGTGATTCAACTCCATTTAGGACTGGGAAACAAAAGCTAGCTCACCTTACAGAAACACACTGTGCTTTAGAGAAAAGAGCACTCTTCTACTCTACTGTGTTTCCTATAGGGCCAGAACAGTGAGCTTGCTCAGAACAAAGAACTGTGCTTCCTACACACGGGCCATATCTACTTCAACTCTGCTTAGGAAACTGACAAGAACAGTAGCTCCTCTTCAGTCTGATACACTGTACTTGCTGGGAACAGACGCGAGTGCTATTTGCACTGTGTATGGCAATTGGAGCACAATAGTGACTCGCCCTACCAGAAAACAACTCTTGCTCGTAGGACAAAAACCTGCATGGGACTCAACTCCACTTAGGACAGGGAAACAAACACTAGATCGCCTTACTAGAAACACACTCTGCTTTTGAGAAAAGAGCACTCTTCTACTATACTGTGTTTCCTATGGGGTCCGAACACTGAGCTTGCTCAGAACAAAAGAACTGTGCTTCCTACACACACGGCCATATCTAGTTCTATTCTGCTTAGGAACCAGACAAGAACAGTAGATTCTCTTCAGTCCGATACACTGTACTTGCTGGGAACAGACGCCAGTGCTATTTGTCCTGAGTATGGCAATGGCAGCGCAATAGTGACTCTTCTTACCATAAAACAACTCTTGCTCGTAGGACCAGAAACTGCATGTAATTCAACTCCATTTAGGACTGGGAAACAAAAGCTAGCTCACCTTACAAGAAACACACTCTGCTTTAGAGAAAAGAGCACACTTCTACTCTGCTGTGTTTCCTATAGGGCCAGAACAGTGAGCTTGCTCAGAACAAAAGAACTGTGCTTCCTGCACACACGGGCCATATCTAGTTCAACTCTACTTAGGAAACTGACAAGAACAGTAACTCTTATTCAGTCCAATACACTGTACTTGCTGGGAAAAGACGCGAGTGCTATTTGCCTTGTGAAAGGCAATGGGCGCGCAACAGTGACTTTCCTTTCCAGAAAACAACTCTTGTTCTTAGGACCAGAAACTGCATGTGACTCAAATCCATTTAGGACTGGGAAACAAACGCTAGCTCGCCTTACAAGAAACACACTCTGCTTTTGAAAAAGAGCACTCTTCTCCTCTACTGTGTTTCCTATGGGGTCTGAACAGTGAGCTTGCTCAGAACAAAAGAACTGTGCTTCCTACACACACGGGCCATATCTAGTTCAACTCTGCTTAGGAAACTGACAAGAACAGTAGCTCCTCTTCAGTCCGATACACTGTACTTGCTGGGAACAGACGCGAGATCTATTTGCACTATGTATGGCAAGGGAAGCGCAATAGTGACTTTCCTTACCAGAAAACAACTCTTGCTCGTAGGACAAAAAACTGCATGTGACTCAACTCCATTTAGGACTGGGAAACAAACGCTAGCTCCACTACCAAGAAACACACTCTGCTTTTGACAAAAGAGCACTCTTCAACTCTACTGTGTTTTCTATGTGCTCCGAACAGTGAGCTTGCTCAGAACAAAAAAACTGTGCTTCCTACACACACGGCCATATCTAGTTCAAGTCTGCTTAGGAACCTGAGAAGAACAGTAGATCCTCTTCAGTCCATTACACTGTACTTGCTGGGAACAGACGCCAGTGCCATTTGACCTGTGTATGGCAATGGCAGAGCAATAATGACTCTTCTTACCATAAAACAACTCTTGCTCATAGTACTAGAAACTGCATGTGATTCAACTCCATTTAGGACTGGGAAACAAACGCTAGCTCACCTTCCAAGAAACACACTCTGCTTTAGAGAAAAGAGCACTCTTCTACTCTACTGTATTTCCTATAGGGCCAGAACAGTGACCTTGCTCAGAACAAAAGAACTGTGCTTCCTATACAGGTCCATAACAAGTTCAACTCTGCTTAGGAAACTGACAAGAACAGTAGCTCCTCTTCCGTCCAATACACTGTACTTGCTGGGAACAGACACGATGCTATTTGCACTGTGTATGGCAATGGGAGCGCAATAGTGACTTTCCTTACCATAAAACAACTCTTGCTCGTAGGACCAGAAACTGCATGTGATTCAACTCCATTTAGGACTGGGAAACAAAAGCTAGCTCACCTTACAGAAACACGCTCTATTTAGAGAAAAGAGCACTCTTCTACTCTACTGTGTTTCCTATAGGGCCAGAACAGTGAGAATGCTCAGAACAAAGAACTGTGCTTCCTACACACGAGCCATAACTAGTTCAACTCTGCTTAGAAAACTGACAGGAACAGTAGCTCCTCTTCAGTCCGATACACTGTACTTGCTGGGAACAGACGCAAGTGCTGTTTGCACTGTGTATGGCAATGGGAGCGCAATAGTGACTTTCCTTTCCAGAAAACAACTCTTGCTCGTAGGACCAGAAACTGCATGTGATTCAACTCCATTTAGGACTGGGAAACAAACGCTAGCTCGCCTTACATGAAACACACTCTGCTTTTGAGAAAAGAGCACTCTTCTACTCTACTGTGCTTCCTATGGGGTCCGAACAGTGAGCTTGCTAAGAACAAAATAACTGTGCTTCCTACACACACGGGACATATCTAGTTCAACTCTGCTTATGAAACTGACAAGAACAGTAGCTCCTCTTCAGTCCAATACACTGTACTTGCGGGAAACATACGTGAGTGCTATTTGCACTGTGTATGGCAATTGGAGCCTTATACTGACTTGTCTTACCAGAGAAAAACTCTTGCTTGTAGGACAAAAAACTGCATTTGACTCAACTCCATTTAGGACTGCAAAACAAACGCTAGCTCGACTTCCAAGAAACACACTCTGCTTTTGAGAAAAGAGCACTCTTCTACTCTACTGTGTTTCCTATGTGTTCCGAAAAGTGAGCTTGCTCAGAACAAAAAAACTGTGCTTCCTACACACACGGCCATATCTAGTTCAAGTCTGCTTAGGAACCTGGCAAGAACAGTAGATCCTCTTCAGGCCAATACACTGTACTTGCTGGGAACAGACGCCAGTGCTATTTGTCCTGTGTATGGCATAGGCAGCGCAATAGTGACTCTTCTTACCAGAAAACAACTCTTGCTCGTAGGACCAGAGACTGCATGTGATTCAACTCCATTTAGGACTGGGAAACAAACTCTAGCTCGCTTTACAAGAAACACACTCTGCTTTTGAGAAAAGAGCACTCTTCTACTCTACAATGTTTCCTATAGGGCCAGAACAGTGAGCTTACTCAGAACATAAGAACTGTGCTTCCTACACACACGGGGCATATCTAGTTCAACTCTGCTTAGGAAACTGAGAAGAACAGTAGCTCCTCTTCAGTCCAATACACTGTACTTGCTGGGAACAGACGGGAGGGCTATTTGCACTGTGTATGGCAATGGCAGCGCAATAGTGACTTTCCTTACCAGAAAACTACTCTTGCTCGTAGGACCAGAAACTGCATGTGATTCAACTCCTTTTAGGACTGGGAAACAAACGGTAGCTAGCCTTACAAAACACACTCTGCTTTAGAGAAAAGAGCACTCTTCTACTCTACTGTGTTTCCTATGGGGTCCAAACAGTGAGCTTGCTCAGAACAAAAGAACTGTGCTTGTTACACACACGGATCATATCTAGTTCAACTCTGTTTAGGAAACTGACAAGAACAGTAGCTCCTATTCAGTCCAATACATTGTACTTGCTGGGAAAAGACGCGAGTGCTATTTGCCTTGTGTAGGGCAATGGGAGCGCAATAGTGACTTTTCTTACCAGAAAACAACTCTTGTTCATAGGACCAGAAACTGCATGTGATTCAACTCCATTTAGGACTAGGAAACAAACGCTAGCTCGCCTTACAAAAACACACTCTGCTTTTGAGAAAAGAGCACTCTTCTACTCTACTGTGTTTCCTATGGTGTCCGAACAGTGAGCTTGCTCAGAACAAAAGAACTGTGCTTCCTACACGCACGGCCATATCTAGTTCAATTCTGCTTAGGAACCTGACAAGAGCAGTAGATCCTCTTCAATCCAATACACTGTACTTGCTGGTAACAGACGCCAGTGCTATTTGTCCTGTGTATGGCAATGGCAGCGCAATAGTGACTCTTCTTACCATAAAACATCTCTTGATCGTAGGACCAGAAACTGCATGTTATTCAACTCCATTTTGGACTGGGAAACAAATGCTAACTCGCCTTACAAGAAACACACTCTGCTTTAGAGAAAAGAGCTCTCTTCTATTCTACTGTGTTTCCTATGAGGTCCGAACAGTGAGCTTGCTCAGAACAAAACAACTGTGCTTCCTACACGCACGGGCCATATTCAGTTCAACTCTGCTTAGGAAACTGACAAGAACAGTAGCTCCTCTTCAGTCCAATACACTGTACTTGCGGGGAACAGACACGAGTGCTATTTGCACAGTGTATGGCAATTGGAGCACAATAATGACTTGTCTTACCAGAAAACAACTGTTGCTCGTAGGACAAAAAACTGCATGTGACTCAACTCCATTTAGGACTGGGAAACAAACACTAGCTCGACTTCCAAGTAGCACACTCTGCTTTTGAGAAAAGAGCACTCTTCTACTCTACTGTGTTTCCTATGTGTTTTCCGAACAGTGAGATTGCTCAGAACACAAAAACTGTGCTTCCTACAAACACGGGCCATATCTAGTTCAATTCTACTTAGGAAACTGACAAGAACAGTAGAACCTCTTCAGTCCAACACACTGTACATGCTGGGAACAGACGCCAGTGCTATTTGCCCTGTGTATGACAATGGGAGCGCAATAGTGACTCTTCTTACCAGAAAACAACTCTTGTTCGTAGGACAAGAAACTGCATGTGATTCCACTCGATTTAGGACTGGGAAAGAAACGCTAGCTCGCCTTACAAGAAACACACTCTGCTTTTCAGAAAAGAGCACTCTTCTACTCTACTGTGTTTCCTATAGGGCCAGAACAGTGAACTTGCTCAGAACAAAAGAACTGTGCTTCCTACAAACAGGAGACATATCTAGTTCAACTCTGCTTAGGAATCTGACAAGATCAGGAGCTCCTATTCAGTCCAATACTCTGTACATGCAGGGAACAGACGCCAGTGCTATTTGCACTGTGTATGGAAATGGGAGCGCAATAGTGACTCTTCTTACCAGAAAAAAACTCTTGCTCGTAGGACCAGAAACTGCACGGTATTCAATTCCATTTCTGACTGGGAAACAAACACTAGCTCGCCTTTCAAGAAACGCACTCTGCTTTTGAGAAAAGAGCACTCTTCTACTCTACAGTGTTTCCTATGGGGTCCGAACAGTGAGCTTGCTAAGAACAAATGAACTGTGCTTCCTACACACACGGGCCATATCTAGTTCAACTCTGCTTAGGAAACTGACAAGAACAGTAGCTGCTCTTCAGTCCAATACACCGTACTTGCTGGGAACAGACGCCAGTGCTCTTTGCACTGTGTATGACAATGGGAGCGCAATAGTGACTCTTCTTACCAGAAAAAAACTCTTGCTCGTAGGACCAGAAACGGCATAGGATTCAACTCCATTTAGGACTGGGAAGCAAATACTAGCTCGCCTTTCAAGAAACACAATTTAATTTTGAGAAAAGAGCACTCATCTACTGTACTGTCTTTCCTATGGTGTCCGCACAGTGTGCTTTCTCAGAATAAAAGAACTGTGCTTCCTACACACACGAGCCATATCTAGTTCAACTCCTTTTAGGAAAATGACAAGAAGAGTAGCTCCTCTTCAGTCCAATACACTGTACTTGCTGGGAACAGACGCGAGTGCTATTTGTACTATGTATGGCAATGGGAGCGCAATAGTGACTTTCCTTACCAGAAAACAACTCTTGCTCATAGGACCAGAAATTGGATGTGATTCAACTCCATTTAGGACTGGGAAACAAACGCTAGCTCGTCTTACAAGAAACACACTCTGCTTTTGAGAAAAGAGCACTCGTCTACTCTACTGTGTTTCCTATAGGGCCAGAACAGTGAGCTTGAACAGAACAAGAGAACTGTGCTTCCTACACACACGGCCATATCTAGTTCAATTTTGCTTAGAAAACTGAAAAGAACAGTAGATCCTCTTCAGTCCAATACATTGTACATGCTGGGAACAGATGCCAGTGCTATTTGCCCTGTGTATGACAATGGGAGCGCAATAGTGACTCTTCTTACCAGAAAAAAACTCTTGCTCGTAGGACCACAAACTGCATGGGATTCAACTCCATTTAGTACTGGGTAACAAACGCTATCTCGCCTTACAAGAAACACACTCTGCTTTTGAGAAAAGAGCACGCTTCTACTCTACTGTCTTTCCTATGGGGTCCGAACAGTGTGCTTGCTCAGAACAAAAGAACTGTGCTTCCTACACACTCGGGCCATATCTAGGTCAACTCTGCTTAGGAAACTGACAAGAACGGTAGCTGCTCTTCAGTCCAATACACTGTACTTGCTGGGAACAGAAGTGAGTGCTATTTGCACTGTGTATGTCAATGGGAGCACAATAGTGACTCTTCTTCCCAGAAAACAACTCTTGCTCGTAGGACCACAAACTGCATGGTATTCAGCTCCATTTCTGACTAGGAAACAAACACTAGCTCGCTTTTCCAGAAACACAATCAAATTTTGAGAAGAGAGCACTCATCTACTCTACTGTGTTTCCTATGATGTCCGCACAGTGAGCTTTCTCAGAACAAAAGAAGTGTGCTTCCTACACACAAGGGCCGTATCTGGTTCAACTCCTCTTGGGAAAATGACAAGAACAGTAGCTCCTCTTCAGTCCAATACACTGTACTTGCTGGGAACAGACGCGAGTGCTATTTGCACTATGTATGGCAATGGGAGTACAACAGTGACTTTCCTTACCAGAAAACAACTCTTGCTCATATGACCAGAAACTGCATGTGATTCAACTCCATTTAGGACTGGGAAACAAACGCTAGCTCGCATTACAAGAAACACACTCTGCTTTTGAGAAAAGAGCACGCTTCTACTCTATTGTGTTTCCAATGGGGTCTGAACAGTGAGCTTGCTCAGAACAAAAGAACTGTGCTTCCTGCACACACGGGCCATATCTAGTTCAACTCTACTTAGGAAACTGACAAGAACAGTAACTCTTATTCAGTCCAATACACTGTACTTGCTGGGAATAGACGCGAGTGCTATTTGCCTTGTGAAAGGCAATGGGCGCGCAACAGTGACTTTCCTTTCCAGAAAACAACTCTTGTTCTTAGGACCAGAAACTGCATGTGACTCAAATCCATTTAGGACTGGGAAACAAACGCTAGCTCGCCTTACAAGAAACACACTCTGCTTTTGAAAAAGAGCACTCTTCTCCTCTACTGTGTTTCCTATGGGGTCTGAACAGTGAGCTTGCTCAGAACAAAAGAACTGTGCTTCCTACACACACGGGCCATATCTAGTTCAACTCTGCTTAGGAAACTGACAAGAACAGTAGCTCCTCTTCAGTCCGATACACTGTACTTGCTGGGAACAGACGCGAGATCTATTTGCACTATGTATGGCAAGGGAAGCGCAATAGTGACTTTCCTTACCAGAAAACAACTCTTGCTCGTAGGACAAAAAACTGCATGTGACTCAACTCCATTTAGGACTGGGAAACAAACGCTAGCTCCACTACCAAGAAACACACTCTGCTTTTGACAAAAGAGCACTCTTCAACTCTACTGTGTTTTCTATGTGCTCCGAACAGTGAGCTTGCTCAGAACAAAAAAACTGTGCTTCCTACACACACGGCCATATCTAGTTCAAGTCTGCTTAGGAACCTGAGAAGAACAGTAGATCCTCTTCAGTCCATTACACTGTACTTGCTGGGAACAGACGCCAGTGCCATTTGACCTGTGTATGGCAATGGCAGAGCAATAATGACTCTTCTTACCATAAAACAACTCTTGCTCATAGTACTAGAAACTGCATGTGATTCAACTCCATTTAGGACTGGGAAACAAACGCTAGCTCACCTTCCAAGAAACACACTCTGCTTTAGAGAAAAGAGCACTCTTCTACTCTACTGTATTTCCTATAGGGCCAGAACAGTGACCTTGCTCAGAACAAAAGAACTGTGCTTCCTATACAGGTCCATAACAAGTTCAACTCTGCTTAGGAAACTGACAAGAACAGTAGCTCCTCTTCCGTCCAATACACTGTACTTGCTGGGAACAGACACGATGCTATTTGCACTGTGTATGGCAATGGGAGCGCAATAGTGACTTTCCTTACCATAAAACAACTCTTGCTCGTAGGACCAGAAACTGCATGTGATTCAACTCCATTTAGGACTGGGAAACAAAAGCTAGCTCACCTTACAGAAACACGCTCTATTTAGAGAAAAGAGCACTCTTCTACTCTACTGTGTTTCCTATAGGGCCAGAACAGTGAGAATGCTCAGAACAAAGAACTGTGCTTCCTACACACGAGCCATAACTAGTTCAACTCTGCTTAGAAAACTGACAGGAACAGTAGCTCCTCTTCAGTCCGATACACTGTACTTGCTGGGAACAGACGCAAGTGCTGTTTGCACTGTGTATGGCAATGGGAGCGCAATAGTGACTTTCCTTTCCAGAAAACAACTCTTGCTCGTAGGACCAGAAACTGCATGTGATTCAACTCCATTTAGGACTGGGAAACAAACGCTAGCTCGCCTTACATGAAACACACTCTGCTTTTGAGAAAAGAGCACTCTTCTACTCTACTGTGCTTCCTATGGGGTCCGAACAGTGAGCTTGCTAAGAACAAAATAACTGTGCTTCCTACACACACGGGACATATCTAGTTCAACTCTGCTTATGAAACTGACAAGAACAGTAGCTCCTCTTCAGTCCAATACACTGTACTTGCGGGAAACATACGTGAGTGCTATTTGCACTGTGTATGGCAATTGGAGCCTTATACTGACTTGTCTTACCAGAGAAAAACTCTTGCTTGTAGGACAAAAAACTGCATTTGACTCAACTCCATTTAGGACTGCGAAACAAACGCTAGCTCGACTTCCAAGAAACACACTCTGCTTTTGAGAAAAGAGCACTCTTCTACTCTACTGTGTTTCCTATGTGTTCCGAAAAGTGAGCTTGCTCAGAACAAAAAAACTGTGCTTCCTACACACACGGCCATATCTAGTTCAAGTCTGCTTAGGAACCTGGCAAGAACAGTAGATCCTCTTCAGGCCAATACACTGTACTTGCTGGGAACAGACGCCAGTGCTATTTGTCCTGTGTATGGCATAGGCAGCGCAATAGTGACTCTTCTTACCAGAAAACAACTCTTGCTCGTAGGACCAGAGACTGCATGTGATTCAACTCCATTTAGGACTGGGAAACAAACTCTAGCTCGCTTTACAAGAAACACACTCTGCTTTTGAGAAAAGAGCACTCTTCTACTCTACAATGTTTCCTATAGGGCCAGAACAGTGAGCTTACTCAGAACATAAGAACTGTGCTTCCTACACACACGGGGCATATCTAGTTCAACTCTGCTTAGGAAACTGAGAAGAACAGTAGCTCCTCTTCAGTCCAATACACTGTACTTGCTGGGAACAGACGGGAGGGCTATTTGCACTGTGTATGGCAATGGCAGCGCAATAGTGACTTTCCTTACCAGAAAACTACTCTTGCTCGTAGGACCAGAAACTGCATGTGATTCAACTCCTTTTAGGACTGGGAAACAAACGGTAGCTAGCCTTACAAAACACACTCTGCTTTAGAGAAAAGAGCACTCTTCTACTCTACTGTGTTTCCTATGGGGTCCAAACAGTGAGCTTGCTCAGAACAAAAGAACTGTGCTTGTTACACACACGGATCATATCTAGTTCAACTCTGTTTAGGAAACTGACAAGAACAGTAGCTCCTATTCAGTCCAATACATTGTACTTGCTGGGAAAAGACGCGAGTGCTATTTGCCTTGTGTAGGGCAATGGGAGCGCAATAGTGACTTTTCTTACCAGAAAACAACTCTTGTTCATAGGACCAGAAACTGCATGTGATTCAACTCCATTTAGGACTAGGAAACAAACTCTAGCTCGCCTTACAAAAACACACTCTGCTTTTGAGAAAAGAGCACTCTTCTACTCTACTGTGTTTCCTATGGTGTCCGAACAGTGAGCTTGCTCAGAACAAAAGAACTGTGCTTCCTACACGCACGGCCATATCTAGTTCAATTCTGCTTAGGAACCTGACAAGAACAGTAGATCCTCTTCAATCCAATACACTGTACTTGCTGGTAACAGACGCCAGTGCTATTTGTCCTGTGTATGGCAATGGCAGCGCAATAGTGACTCTTCTTACCATAAAACATCTCTTGATCGTAGGACCAGAAACTGCATGTTATTCAACTCCATTTTGGACTGGGAAACAAATGCTAACTCGCCTTACAAGAAACACACTCTGCTTTAGAGAAAAGAGCTCTCTTCTATTCTACTGTGTTTCCTATGAGGTCCGAACAGTGAGCTTGCTCAGAACAAAACAACTGTGCTTCCTACACGCACGGGCCATATTCAGTTCAACTCTGCTTAGGAAACTGACAAGAACAGTAGCTCCTCTTCAGTCCAATACACTGTACTTGCGGGGAACAGACACGAGTGCTATTTGCACAGTGTATGGCAATTGGAGCACAATAATGACTTGTCTTACCAGAAAACAACTGTTGCTCGTAGGACAAAAAACTGCATGTGACTCAACTCCATTTAGGACTGGGAAACAAACACTAGCTCGACTTCCAAGTAGCACACTCTGCTTTTGAGAAAAGAGCACTCTTCTACTCTACTGTGTTTCCTATGTGTTTTCCGAACAGTGAGATTGCTCAGAACACAAAAACTGTGCTTCCTACAAACACGGGCCATATCTAGTTCAATTCTACTTAGGAAACTGACAAGAACAGTAGAACCTCTTCAGTCCAACACACTGTACATGCTGGGAACAGACGCCAGTGCTATTTGCCCTGTGTATGACAATGGGAGCGCAATAGTGACTCTTCTTACCAGAAAACAACTCTTGTTCGTAGGACAAGAAACTGCATGTGATTCCACTCGATTTAGGACTGGGAAAGAAACGCTAGCTCGCCTTACAAGAAACACACTCTGCTTTTCAGAAAAGAGCACTCTTCTACTCTACTGTGTTTCCTATAGGGCCAGAACAGTGAACTTGCTCAGAACAAAAGAACTGTGCTTCCTACAAACAGGAGACATATCTAGTTCAACTCTGCTTAGGAATCTGACAAGATCAGGAGCTCCTATTCAGTCCAATACTCTGTACATGCAGGGAACAGACGCCAGTGCTATTTGCACTGTGTATGGAAATGGGAGCGCAATAGTGACTCTTCTTACCAGAAAAAAACTCTTGCTCGTAGGACCAGAAACTGCACGGTATTCAATTCCATTTCTGACTGGGAAACAAACACTAGCTCGCCTTTCAAGAAACGCACTCTGCTTTTGAGAAAAGAGCACTCTTCTACTCTACAGTGTTTCCTATGGGGTCCGAACAGTGAGCTTGCTAAGAACAAATGAACTGTGCTTCCTACACACACGGGCCATATCTAGTTCAACTCTGCTTAGGAAACTGACAAGAACAGTAGCTGCTCTTCAGTCCAATACACCGTACTTGCTGGGAACAGACGCCAGTGCTCTTTGCACTGTGTATGACAATGGGAGCGCAATAGTGACTCTTCTTACCAGAAAAAAACTCTTGCTCGTAGGACCAGAAACGGCATAGGATTCAACTCCATTTAGGACTGGGAAGCAAATACTAGCTCGCCTTTCAAGAAACACAATTTAATTTTGAGAAAAGAGCACTCATCTACTGTACTGTCTTTCCTATGGTGTCCGCACAGTGTGCTTTCTCAGAATAAAAGAACTGTGCTTCCTACACACACGAGCCATATCTAGTTCAACTCCTTTTAGGAAAATGACAAGAAGAGTAGCTCCTCTTCAGTCCAATACACTGTACTTGCTGGGAACAGACGCGAGTGCTATTTGTACTATGTATGGCAATGGGAGCGCAATAGTGACTTTCCTTACCAGAAAACAACTCTTGCTCATAGGACCAGAAATTGGATGTGATTCAACTCCATTTAGGACTGGGAAACAAACGCTAGCTCGTCTTACAAGAAACACACTCTGCTTTTGAGAAAAGAGCACTCGTCTACTCTACTGTGTTTCCTATAGGGCCAGAACAGTGAGCTTGAACAGAACAAGAGAACTGTGCTTCCTACACACACGGCCATATCTAGTTCAATTTTGCTTAGAAAACTGAAAAGAACAGTAGATCCTCTTCAGTCCAATACATTGTACATGCTGGGAACAGATGCCAGTGCTATTTGCCCTGTGTATGACAATGGGAGCGCAATAGTGACTCTTCTTACCAGAAAAAAACTCTTGCTCGTAGGACCACAAACTGCATGGGATTCAACTCCATTTAGTACTGGGTAACAAACGCTATCTCGCCTTACAAGAAACACACTCTGCTTTTGAGAAAAGAGCACGCTTCTACTCTACTGTCTTTCCTATGGGGTCCGAACAGTGTGCTTGCTCAGAACAAAAGAACTGTGCTTCCTACACACTCGGGCCATATCTAGTTCAACTCTGCTTAGGAAACTGACAAGAACGGTAGCTGCTCTTCAGTCCAATACACTGTACTTGCTGGGAACAGAAGTGAGTGCTATTTGCACTGTGTATGTCAATGGGAGCACAATAGTGACTCTTCTTCCCAGAAAACAACTCTTGCTCGTAGGACCACAAACTGCATGGTATTCAGCTCCATTTCTGACTAGGAAACAAACACTAGCTCGCTTTTCCAGAAACACAATCAAATTTTGAGAAGAGAGCACTCATCTACTCTACTGTGTTTCCTATGATGTCCGCACAGTGAGCTTTCTCAGAACAAAAGAAGTGTGCTTCCTACACACAAGGGCCGTATCTGGTTCAACTCCTCTTGGGAAAATGACAAGAACAGTAGCTCCTCTTCAGTCCAATACACTGTACTTGCTGGGAACAGACGCGAGTGCTATTTGCACTATGTATGGCAATGGGAGTACAACAGTGACTTTCCTTACCAGAAAACAACTCTTGCTCATATGACCAGAAACTGCATGTGATTCAACTCCATTTAGGACTGGGAAACAAACGCTAGCTCGCATTACAAGAAACACACTCTGCTTTTGAGAAAAGAGCACGCTTCTACTCTATTGTGTTTCCAATGGGGTCTGAACAGTGAGCTTGCTCAGAACAAAAGAACTGTGCTTCCTACACACACGGCCATATCTAGTTCAACTGTGCTTAGGAAACTGACAAGAACAGTAGCTCCTCTTCAGTCCAATACACTGTACTTGCTGGAAACAGACGCGACTGCTATTTGCACTGTGTATGGCAAAGGGAGCGCAATAGTGACCTTCCTTAAGAGAAAACAACTCTTGCTGGTAGGACCAAAAACTGCATGTGATTCAACACCATTTAGGACTGGAAACAAACGCTAGCTCGCCTTACAAGAAACACACTCTGCTTTTGAGAAAAGAGCACTCTTCTACTCTACTGTGTTTCCTATAGGGCCAGAACAGAGAGCTTGCTCAGAACAAAAGAACTGTGCTTCCTACATACACGGCCATAACTAGTTCAATTCTGCTTAGGAACCTGACAAGAACAGTAGGTTCTCTTCAGTCCAATACACCGTACATGCTGGGAACCGACGCCAGTGCTATTTGCCCTGTGTATGACAATGGGAGCGCAATATTGACTCTTGTTACCAGAAAACAACTCTTGCTCGTAGGACCAGAAACTGCATGTGATTCAACTCCATTTAGGACTGGGAAAAAAACGCTAGCTCGCCTTACAAGAAACACACTCTGCTTTGAGAAAAGAGCACTCTTCTACTCTACTGTGTTTCCTATGTGTTCCGCACAGTGAGCTTGCTCAGAACAAAAGAACTGTGCTTCCTACAAACACGGGCCGTATCTAGTTCAACTCTGCTTAGAAAACTGACAAGAACAGTAGCTGCTCTTCATTCGAATACACTGTACTTGCTGGGAACAGACGCCAGTGCTATTTGCACTTGTATGGCAATGGGAGCCCAATAGTGACTATTCATACCAGAAAAAAACTCTTGCTCGTAGGACCAGAAACGGCATGGGATTCAACTCCATTTCTGACTGGGAAGCAAATACTAGGTCGCCTTTCAAGAAACACAATCTAATTTTGAGAAAAGAGCTCTCATCTACTCTACTGTGTTTCCGATGGTGTCCGCACAGTGTGCTTTCTCAGAACAAAAGAACTGTGCTTCCTACACATACGAGCCATATCTAGTTCAACTCTGCTTAGGAAACTGACAAGAACAGTAGCTCCTGTTCAGTCCAATACACTGTACTTGCTGGGAACAGACGCGAGTGCTATTTGCACTATGAATGGGAATGGGAGCGCAATAGTGACTTTCCTTACCAGAAAACAACTCTTGCTCATAGGACCAGAAACTGCATGTGATTCAACTCCATTTAGGACTGGGAAACAAACGCTA
Organism: Peromyscus eremicus; assembly: GCF_949786415.1. Lineage (NCBI taxonomy): Eukaryota > Metazoa > Chordata > Mammalia > Rodentia > Cricetidae > Peromyscus > Peromyscus eremicus. The sequence goes on along the minus strand of NW_026735034.1, from coordinate 61,273 downwards.
GCTCGCCTTACAAAAACACACTCTGCTTTTGAGAAAAGAGCACTCTTCTACTCTACTGTGTTTCCTATGTTGTCCGAACAGTGAGCTTGCTCAGAACAAAAGAACTGTGCTTCCTACACGCACGGCCATATCTAGTTCAATTCTGCTTAGGAACCTGACAAGAACAGTAGATCCTCTTCAATCCAATACACTGTACTTGCTGGGAACAGACGCCAGTGCTATTTGTCCTGTGTATGGCAATGGCAGCGCAATAGTGACTCTTCTTACCATAAAACATCTCTTGCTCTTAGGACCAGAAACTGCATGTTATTCAACTCCATTTTGGACTGGGAAACAAATGCTAACTCGCCTTACAAGAAACATACTCTGCTTTAGAGAAAAGAGCACTCTTCTACTCAACTGTGTTTCCTATGAGGTCCGAACAGTGAGCTTGCTCAGAACAAAAAAACTGTGCTTCCTACACGCACGGGCCATATCTAGTTCAACTCTGCTTAGGAAACTGACAAGAACAGTAGCTCCTCTTCAGTCCAATACACTGTACTTGCGGGGAACAGACACGAGTGCTATTTGCACAGTGTATGGCAATTGGAGCACAATAGTGACTTGTCTTACCAGAAAACAACTGTTGCTCGTAGGACAAAAAACTGCATGTGACTCAACTCCATTTAGGACTGGGAAACAAACACTAGCTCGACTTCCAAGTAGCACACTCTGCTTTTGAGAAAAGAGCACTCTTCTACTCTACTGTGTTTCCTATGTGTTTTCCGAACAGTGAGCTTGCTCAGAACACAAAAACTGTGCTTCCTACACACACGAGCCATATCTAGTTCAATTCTACTTAGGAAACTGACAAGAACAGTAGAACCTCTTCAGTCCAATACACTGTACATGCTGGGAACAGACGCCAGTGCTATTTGCCCTGTGTATGACAATGGGAGCGCAATAGTGACTCTTCTTACCAGAAAACAACTCTTGTTCGTAGGACAAGAAACTGCATGTGATTCCACTCGATTTAGGACTGGGAAAGAAACGCTAGCTCGCCTTACAAGAAACACACTCTGCTTTTCAGAAAAGAGCACTCTTCTTCTCTACTTGTTTCCTATAGGGCCAGAACAGTGAACTTGCTCAGAACAAAAGAACTGTGCTTCCTACACACAGGGGACATATCTAGTTCAACTCTGCTTAGGAATCTGACAAGAACAGGAGCTCCTATTCAGTCCAATACTCTGTACATGCAGGGAACAGACGCCAGTGCTATTTGCACTGTGTATGGCAATGGGAGCGCAATAGTGACTCTTCTTACCAGAAAAAAACTCTTGCTCGTAGGACCAGAAACTGCACGGTATTCAATTCCATTTCTGACTGGGAAACAAACGCTGTCTCGCCTTACAGGAAACACACTCTGCTTTTGAGAAAAGAGCACTCTTCTACTCTACAGTGTTTCCTATGGGGTCCGAACAGTGAGCTTGCTAAGAATAAATGAACTGTGCTTCCTACACAAACGGGCCATATCTAGTTCAACTCTGCTTAGGAAACTGACAAAACAGTAGCTGCTCTTCAGTCCAATACACCGTACTTGCTGGGAACAGACGCCAGTGCTATTTGCACTGTGTATGACAATGGGAGCGCAATAGTGACTCTTCTTACCAGAAAAAAACTCTTGCTCGTAGGACCAGAAACTGCATGGGATTCAACTCCATTTTTGACTGGGAAGCAAATACTAGCTCGCCTTTCAAGAAACACAATTTAATTTTGAGAAAAGAGCACTCATCTACTCTACTGTCTTTCCTATGGTGTCCGCACAGTGTGCTTTCTCAGAATAAAAGAACTGTGCTTCCTACACACACGAGCCATATCTAGTTCAACTCCTTTTAGGAAAATGACAAGAAGAGTAGCTCCTCTTCAGTCCAATACACTGTACTTGCTGGGAACAGACGCGAGTGCTATTTGCACTATGTATGGCAATGGGAGCACAATAGTGACTTTCCTTACCAGAAAACAACTCTTGCTCATAGGACCAGAAATTGGATGTGATTCAACTCCATTTAGGACTGGGAAACAAACGCTAGCTCGTCTTACAAGAAACACACTCTGCTTTTGAGAAAAGAGCACTCGTCTACTCTACTGTGTTTCCTATAGGGCCAGAACAGTGAGCTTGAACAGAACAAGAGAACTGTGCTTCCTACACACACGGCCAAATCTAGTTCAATTTTGCTTAGAAAACTGAAAAGAACAGTAGATCCTCTTCAGTCCAATACATTGTACATGCTGGGAACAGATGCCAGTGCTATTTGCCCTGTGTATGACAATGGGAGCGCAATAGTGACTCTTCTTACCAGAAAAAAACTCTTGCTCGTAGGACAACAAACTGCATGGGATTCAACTCCATTTAGTACTGGGTAACAAACGCTATCTCGCCTTACAAGAAACACACTCTGCTTTTGAGAAAAGAGCACGCTTCTACTCTACTGTGTTTCCTATGGGGTCCGAACAGTGTGCTTGCTCAGAACAAAAGAACTGTGCTTCCTACACACTCGGGCCATATCTAGTTCAACTCTGCTTAGGAAACTGACAAGAACAGTAGCTGCTCTTCAGTCCAATACACTGTACTTGCTGGGAACAGACGTGAGTGCTATTTGCACTGTGTATGTCAATGGGAGCACAATAGTGACTCTTCTTCCCAGAAAACAACTCTTGCTCGTAGGACCACAAACTGCATGGGATTCAGCTCCATTTCTGACTAGGAAACAAACACTAGCTCGCTTTTCCAGAAACACAATCAAATTTTGAGAAGAGAGCACTCATCTACTCTACTGTGTTTCCTATGATGTCCGCACAGTGAGCTTTCTCAGAACAAAAGAAGTGTGCTTCCTACACACAAGGGCCGTATCTGGTTCAACTCCTCTTGGGAAAATGACAAGAACAGTAGCTCCTCTTCAGTACAATACACTGTACTTGCTGGGAACAGACGCGAGTGCTATTTGCACTATGTATGGCAATGGGAGTACAACAGTGACTTTCCTTACCAGAAAACAACTCTTGCTCATATGACCAGAAACTGCATGTGATTCAACTCCATTTAGGACTGGGAAACAAACGCTAGCTCGCATTACAAGAAACACACTCTGATTTTGAGAAAAGAGCACGCTTCTACTCTATTGTGTTTCCAATGGGGTCTGAACAGTGAGCTTGCTCAGAACAAAAGAACTGTGCTTCCTACACACACGGCCATATCTAGTTCAACTGTGCTTAGGAAACTGACAAGAACAGTAGCTCCTCTTCAGTCCAATACACTGTACTTGCTGGAAACAGACGCGACTGCTATTTGCACTGTGTATGGCAAAGGGAGCGCAATAGTGACTTTCCTTAAGAGAAAACAACTCTTGCTGGTAGGACCAAAAACTGCATGTGATTCAACACCATTTAGGACTGGAAACAAACGCTAGCTCGCCTTACAAGAAACACACTCTGCTTTTGAGAAAAGAGCACTCTTCTACTCTACTGTGTTTCCTATAGGGCCAGAACAGAGAGCTTGCTCAGAACAAAAGAACTGTGCTTCCTACATACACGGCCATAACTAGTTCAATTCTGCTTAGGAACCTGACAAGAACAGTAGGTTCTCTTCAGTCCAATACACCGTACATGCTGGGAATCGACGCCAGTGCTATTTGCCCTGTGTATGACAATGGGAGCGCAATATTGACTCTTGTTACCAGAAAACAACTCTTGCTCGTAGGACCAGAAACTGCATGTGATTCAACTCCATTTAGGACTGGGAAAAAAACGCTAGCTCGCCTTACAAGAAACACACTCTGCTTTGAGAAAAGAGCACTCTTCTACTCTACTGTGTTTCCTATGTGTTCCGCACAGTGAGCTTGCTCAGAACAAAAGAACTGTGCTTCCTACACACACGGGCCGTATCTAGTTCAACTCTGCTTAGAAAACTGACAAGAACAGTAGCTGCTCTTCATTCGAATACACTGTACTTGCTGGGAACAGACGCCAGTGCTATTTGCACTTGTATGGCAATGGGAGCCCAATAGTGACTATTCATACCAGAAAAAAACTCTTGCTCGTAGGACCAGAAACGGCATGGGATTCAACTCCATTTCTGACTGGGAAGCAAATACTAGCTCGCCTTTCAAGAAACACAATCTAATTTTGAGAAAAGAGCTCTCATCTACTCTACTGTGTTTCCGATGGTGTCCGCACAGTGTGCTTTCTCAGAACAAAAGAACTGTGCTTCCTACACATACGAGCCATATCTAGTTCAACTCTGCTTAGGAAACTGACAAGAACAGTAGCTCCTGTTCAGTCCAATACACTGTACTTGCTGGGAACAGACGCGAGTGCTATTTGCACTATGAATGGGAATGGGAGCGCAATAGTGACTTTCCTTACCAGAAAACAACTCTTGCTCATAGGACCAGAAACTGCATGTGATTCAACTCCATTTAGGACTGGGAAACAAACGCTAGCTCGCCTTACAAAAACACACTCTGCTTTTGAGAAAAGAGCACTCTTCTACTCTACTGTGTTTCCTATGTTGTCCGAACAGTGAGCTTGCTCAGAACAAAAGAACTGTGCTTCCTACACGCACGGCCATATCTAGTTCAATTCTGCTTAGGAACCTGACAAGAACAGTAGATCCTCTTCAATCCAATACACTGTACTTGCTGGGAACAGACGCCAGTGCTATTTGTCCTGTGTATGGCAATGGCAGCGCAATAGTGACTCTTCTTACCATAAAACATCTCTTGCTCTTAGGACCAGAAACTGCATGTTATTCAACTCCATTTTGGACTGGGAAACAAATGCTAACTCGCCTTACAAGAAACACACTCTGCTTTAGAGAAAAGAGCACTCTTCTACTCTACTGTGTTTCCTATGAGGTCCGAACAGTGAGCTTGCTCAGAACAAAAAAACTGTGCTTCCTACACGCACGGGCCATATCTAGTTCAACTCTGCTTAGGAAACTGACAAGAACAGTAGCTCCTCTTCAGTCCAATACACTGTACTTGCGGGGAACAGACACGAGTGCTATTTGCACAGTGTATGGCAATTGGAGCACAATAGTGACTTGTCTTACCAGAAAACAACTGTTGCTCGTAGGACAAAAAACTGCATGTGACTCAACTCCATTTAGGACTGGGAAACAAACACTAGCTCGACTTCCAAGTAGCACACTCTGCTTTTGAGAAAAGAGCACTCTTCTACTCTACTGTGTTTCCTATGTGTTTTCCGAACAGTGAGCTTGCTCAGAACACAAAAACTGTGCTTCCTACACACACGAGCCATATCTAGTTCAATTCTACTTAGGAAACTGACAAGAACAGTAGAACCTCTTCAGTCCAATACACTGTACATGCTGGGAACAGACGGCAGTGCTATTTGCCCTGTGTATGACAATGGGAGCGCAATAGTGACTCTTCTTACCAGAAAACAACTCTTGTTCGTAGGACAAGAAACTGCATGTGATTCCACTCGATTTAGGACTGGGAAAGAAACGCTAGCTCGCCTTACAAGAAACACACTCTGCTTTTCAGAAAAGAGCACTCTTCTACTCTACTGTGTTTCCTATAGGGCCAGAACAGTGAACTTGCGCAGAACAAAAGAACTGTGCTTCCTACACACAGGGGACATATCTAGTTCAACTCTGCTTAGGAATCTGACAAGAACAGGAGCTCCTATTCAGTCCAATACTCTGTACATGCAGGGAACAGACGCCAGTGCTATTTGCACTGTGTATGGCAATGGGAGCGCAATAGTGACTCTTCTTACCAGAAAAAAACTCTTGCTCGTAGGACCAGAAACTGCACGGTATTCAATTCCATTTCTGACTGGGAAACAAACGCTGTCTCGCCTTACAGGAAACACACTCTGCTTTTGAGAAAAGAGCACACTTCTACTCTACAGTGTTTCCTATGGGGTCCGAACAGTGAGCTTGCTAAGAATAAATGAACTGTGCTTCCTACACAAACGGGCCATATCTAGTTCAACTCTGCTTAGGAAACTGACAAGAACAGTAGCTGCTCTTCAGTCCAATACACCGTACTTGCTGGGAACAGACGCCAGTGCTATTTGCACTGTGTATGACAATGGGAGCGCAATAGTGACTCTTCTTACCAGAAAACAACTCTTGCTCGTAGTACCAGAAACTGCATTGGATTCAACTCCATTTTTGACTGGGAAGCAAACACTAGCTCGCCTTTCAAGAAAAACAATCAAATTTTGAGAATAGAGCACTCATCTACTCTACTGTGTTTCCTATGATGTCCGCATTATGTGCTTTCTCAGAACAAAAGAACTGTGCTTCCTACACACATGGGATATATCTGGTTCAACTCCTCTTATGAAAATGACAAGAACAGTAGCTCCTCTTCAGTCCAATACACTGTACTTGCTGGGAACAGACACAAGTGCTATTTGCACTATGTATGGGAATGGGAGCGCAATAGTGACTTTCCTTACCAGAAAACAACTCTTGCTCATAGGACCAGAAACTGGATGTGATTCAACTCCATTTAGGACTGGGAAACAAATGCTAGCTCGCCTTACAAGGAACACACTCTGCTTTTGAGAAAAGGGCACTCTTCTACTCTATTGTGTTTTCTACTGGGTCCGAACTTTGAGCTTGCTCAGAACAAAAGACCTGTGCTTCCTACACACACGGGTCATATCTGGTACAACTCTGCTTAGGAAACTGACAAGAACAGTAGATCCTCTTCAGTCCAATACACTGTACTTGCGGGGAACAGACACAAGTACTATTTGCCCTGTGTATGACAATGGGTGCGCAATATTGACTCTTCTTACCAGAAAACAACTCTTGCTCGTAGGTCCAGAAACTGCATGTGATTCAACTCCATTTAGGACTGGGAAAAAAACGCTAGCTTGCCTTACAAGAAACACACTCTTCTTTTGAGAAAAGAGCACTCATCTACTCTACTGTGTTTCCTAAGGTGTCCGCACAGTGTGCTTTCTCAGAAAAAAAGAACTGTGTTTCCTACACACACGGGCCCTACCTAGTTCAACTCTTCTTAGGAAACTGAGAAGAATAGTAGCTCCTCTTCAGTCCAATACACTGTACTTGCTGGGAACAGACGGGAGGGCTATTTGCACTGTGCATGGCAATGGGAGCGCAATAGTGACTTTCTTTACCAGAAAACAACTCTTGCTCGTAGGACAAGAAACTACATGTGATTCTACTCCATTTAGGACTGGGAAACAAACGGTAGCTCGCCTTACAAGAAACTCACTCTGCTTTAGAGAAAAGAGCACTCTTCTACTCTACTGTGTTTCCTATGGGGTCCAAACAGTGAGCTTGCTCAGAACAAAAGAACTGTGCTTCCTACACACACGGACCATATCTAGTTCAACTCTGCTTAGTAAACTGACAAGAACAGTAGCTCCTATTCAGTCCAATACACTATACTTGCTGGGAAAAGACGCGAGTGCTATTTGCCTTGTGTAGGGCAATGGGAGCACAATAGTGACTTTCCTTACCAGAAAACAACTATTGCTAGTAGGACCAGTAACTCCATGTGATTCAACTCCATTTAGGTCTGGGAAACAAATGCTAGCTCGCCTTACATGAAACACACTCTGCTTTTGAGAAAAGAGCACTCTTCTACTCTACTGTGTTTCCTATGGGGTCCGAACAATGAGCTTGCTCAGAACAAAAGAACTGTGCTTCCTACACACAAGGGCCATATCTAGTTCAACTCTGCTTAGGAAACTGAAAACAACAGTAGCTCCTCTTCAGTCCAATACACTGTACTTGCGGGGAAGAGACGCGAGTGCTATTTGTACTGTGTATGGCAATTGGAGCACAATAGTGACTCGTCTTACCAGAAAACAAATCTTGCTCGTAGGACAAAAAACTGCATGTGACTCAACTCCATTTAGGACTGGGAAACAAACGCTAGCTCGCCTTACAAGAAACACACTCTGCTTTTGAGAAAAGAGCACTCGTCTACTCTATTGTGTTTCCTATAGGGCCAGAACAGTGAACTTGCTCAGAACAAAAGAACTGTGCTTCCTACACACAGGGGACATATCTAGTTCAACTCTGCTTAGGAATCTGACAAGAACAGGAGCTCCTATTCAGTCCAATACTCTGTACATGCAGGGAACAGACGCCAGTGCTATTTGCACTGTGTATGGCAATGGGAGCGCAATAGTGACTCTTCTTACCAGAAAAAAACTCTTGCTCGTAGGACCAGAAACTGCACGGTATTCAATTCCATTTCTGACTGGGAAACAAACACTAGCTCGCCTTTCAAGAAACGCACTCTGCTTTTGAGAAAAGAGCACTCTTCTACTCTACAGTGTTTCCTATGGGGTCCGAACAGTGAGCTTGCTAAGAACAAATGAACTGTGCTTCCTACACACACGGGCCATATCTAGTTATACTCTGCTTAGGAAAATGACAAGAAGAGTAGCTCCTCTTCAGTCCAATACACTGTACTTGCTGGGAACAGACGCGAGTGCTATTTGCACTATGTATGGCAATGGGAGCGCAATAGTGACTTTCCTTACCAGAAAACAACTCTTGCTCATAGGACCAGAAATTGGATGTGATTCAACTCCATTTAGGACTGGGAAACAAATGATAGCTCGTCTTACAAGAAACACACTCTGCTTTTGAGAAAAGAGCACTCGTCTACTCTACTGTGTTTCCTAAAGGGCCAGAACAGTGAGCTTGAACAGAACAAGAGAACTGTGCTTCCTACACACACGGCCATATCTAGTTCAATTTTGCTTAGAAAACTGAAAAGAACAGTAGATCCTCTTCAGTCCAATACATTGTACATGCTGGGAACAGATGCCAGTGCAATTTGCCCTGTGTATGACAATGGGAGCGCAATAGTGACTCTTCTTACAAAAAAAAAAACTCTTGCTCGTAGGACCACAAACTGCATGGGATTCAACTCCATTTATTACTGGGTAACAAACCCTATTTCGCCTTAAAAGAAACACACTCTGCTTTTGAGAAAAGAGCACTCTTCTACTCTACTGTGCTTCCTATGGTGTCCGAACAGTGAGCTTGCTCAGAACAAAAGAACTGTGCTTCGTACACACGACCATATCTAGTTCAATTCTGTTTAGGAACCTGACAAGAACAGGAGATCCTCTTCAGTCCAATATACTGTACTTGCTGGGAACAGACGCCAGTGCTATTTGTCCTGTGTATGGCAATGGCAGCGCAATAGTGACTCTTCTTACCATAAAACAACTCTTACTCATAGGACCAGAAACTGCAAGTGTTTCAACTCCATTTAGGACTGGGAAACAAAAGCTAGCTCACCTTACAAGAAACACACTCTGCTTTTGAGAAAAGAGCACTCTTCTACTCTACTGTGTTTCCTATGGGGTCCGAACTGTGAGCTTGCTCAGAACAAAAGAACTATGCTTCCTACACACACGTGCCATATCTAGTTCAACTCTGCTTAGGAAACTGACAAGAACAGTAGCTCCTCTTCAGTCCAATACACTTTACTTGCTGGGAACAGACACGAGTGCTATTTGCACTGTGTATGGCAATTGGAGCACAATAGTGACTCGTCTTACCAGAAAACAACTCTTGCTCGTAGGACCAAAAACTGCATGTGACTCAACTCCATTTAGGACTGGGAAACAAACGCTGGCTCGACTTCCAAGAAACACACTCTGCTTTTGAGAAAAGAGCACTATTCTTCTCTACTGTGCTTCCTATATTGCCAGAACAGTGAGCTTGCTCAGAAAGAAAGAACTGTGCATCCTACACACACGGGCCCTACCTAGTTCAACTCTTCTTAGGAAACTGAGAAGAACAGTAGCTCCTCTTCAGTCCAATACACTGTAGTTGCTGGGAACAGACGGGAGGGCTATTTGCACTGTGCATGGCAATGGGAGCGCAATAGTGACTTTCTTTACCAGAAAACAACTCTTGCTCGTAGGACCAGAAACTGCATGTGATTCAACTCCATTTAGGACTGGGAAACAAACGCTAGCTCGCCTTACAAGAAACACACTCGGCTTTAGAGAAAAGAGCACTCTTCTACTCTACTGTGTTTCCTATGGGGTCCAAACAGTGAGCTTGCTCAGAACAAAAGAACTGTGCTTCCTACACACACGGACCATATCTAGTTCAACTCTGCTTAGTAAACTGACAAGAACAGTAGCTCCTATTCAGTCCAATACACTGTACTTGCTGGGAAAAGACGCGAGTGCTATTTGCCTTGTGTAGGGCAATGTTAGCACAATAGTGACTTTCCTTACCATAAAACAACTCTTGCTCGTAGGACCAGAAACTTCATGTGATTCAACTCCATTTAGGTCTGGGAAACAAATGCTAGCTCGCCTTACATGAAACACACTCTGCTTTTGAGAAAAGAGCACTCTTCTACTCTACTGTGTTTCCTATGGGGTCCGAACACTGAGCTTGCTCAGAACAAAAGAACTGTGCTTCCTACACACAAGGGCCATATCTAGTTCAAATCTGCTTAGGAAACTGACAAGAACAGTAGCTCCTATTCAGTCCAATACTTGCTGGGAAAAGACGCGAGTGCTATTTGCCTTGTGTAAGACAATGGGCGCGCAATAGTGACTTTCCTTTCCAGAAAACAACTCTTGTTCGTAGGACCAGAAACTGCATGTGACTCAAATCCATTTAGGACTGGGAAACAAACGCTAGCTCGCCTTACAAGAAACACACTCTGCTTTTGAGTAAAGAGCACTCTTCCACTCTACTGTGTTTCCTATGGGGTCTGAACAGTGAGCTTTCTCAGAACAAAAGAATTGTGCTTACTACACACACGGGCCATATCTACTTCAACTCTGCTTAGGAAACTGACAAGAACAGTAGCTCCTCTTCAGTCCGATACACTGTACTTGCTGGGAACAGACGCGAGAGCTATTTGCACTATGTATGGGAAGGGGAGCGTAATAGTGACTTTCCTTACCAGAAAACAACTCTTGCTCGTAGGACCAGAAACTGCATGTGATTCAACTCCATTTAGGTCTGGGAAACAAATGCTAGCTCGCCTTACATGAAACACACTCTGCTTTTGAGAAAAGAGCACTCTTCTACTCTACTGTGTTTCCTATGGGGTCGGAACAGTGAGCTTGCTCAGAACAAAACAACTGTGCTTCCTACACACTGGCCATATCTAGTTCAACTCTGCTTAGGAAACTGACAAGAACACTAGCTCCTCTTCAGTCCAATACACTGTACTTGCGGGGAACAGATGTGAGTGCTATTTGCACTGTGTATGGCAATTGGAGCACAATAGTGACTTGACTTACCAGAAAACAACTCTTGCTCGTTGGACAAAAAACTGCATGTGACTCAACTCCATTTAGGACTGGGAAACAAATGCTAGCTCGAATTCCAAGAAACACGCTCTGCTTTTCAGAAAAGAGCACTCTTCTACTCTACTGTGTTTCCTATGTGTTCCGAACAGTGAGCTTGCTCAGAACAAAAAAATTGTGCTTCCTACACACACGGCCCATATCTAGTTCAAGTCTGCTTAGGAACCTGACAAGAACAGTAGATCCTCTTCAGTCCAATACACTGTACTTGCTGGGAACAGATGCGAGTGCTATTTGTTCTGTGTATGTCAATGGCAGCGCAATAGTGACTCTTCTTACCAGAAAACAACTCTTGCTCGTAGGACCAGAAACTGCATGTGATTCATCTCCATTTAGGACTGGGAAACAAACTCTAGCTCGCTTTACAAGAAACACACTCTGCTTTTGAGAAAAGAACACTCTTCTACTCTACTGTGTTTCCTATAGGGCCAGAACAGTGAGCTTGCTCAGAAAAAAAGAACTGTGCTTCCTACACACACGGACCATATCTAGTTCAACTCTGCTTAGAAAACTGACAAGAACAGTAGCTGCTCTTCATTCGAATACACTGTACTTGCTGGGAACAGACGCCAGTGCTATTTGCACTTGTATGGCAATGGGAGCCCAATAGTGACTCTTCTTACCAGAAAAAAACTCTTGCTCGTATGAGCAGAAACGGCATGGGATTCAACTCCATTTCTGACTGGGAAGCAAATACTAGCTCGCCTTTCAAGAAACACAATCTAATTTTGAGAAAAGAGCTCTCATCTACTCTACTGTGTTTCCGATGGTGTCCGCACAGTGTGCTTTCTCAGAACAAAAGAACTGTGCTTCCTACACATACGAGCCATATCTAGTTCAACTCTTCTTAGGAAACTGAGAAGAATAGTAGCTCCTCTTCAGTCCAATACACTGTACTTGCTGGGAACAGACGGGAGGGCTATTTGCACTGTGCATGGCAATGGGAGCGCAATAGTAACTTTCTTTACCAGAAAACAACTCTTGCTCGTAGGACCAGAAACTGCATGTGATTCAACTCCATTTAGGACTGGGAAACAAACGGTAGCTCGCCTTACAAGAAACACACTCGGCTTTAGATAAAAGAGCACTCTTCTACTCTACTGTGTTTCCTATGGGGTCCAAACAGTGAGCTTGCTCAGAACAAAAGAACTGTGCTTCCTACACACACGGACCATATCTAGTTCAACTCTGCTTAGGAAACTGACAAGAACAGTAGCTCCTATTCAGTCCAATACACTATACTTGCTGGGAAAAGACGCGAGTGCTTTTTGCCTTGTGTAGGGCAATGGGAGCACAATAGTGACTTTCCTTACCAGAAAACAACTCTTGCTAGTAGGACCAGAAACTCCATGTGATTCAACTCCATTTAGGTCTGGGAAACAAATGCTAGCTCGCCTTACATGAAACACACTCTGCTTTTGAGAAAAGAGCACTCTTCTACTCTACTGTGTTTCCTATGGGGTCCGAACAGTGAGCTTGCTCAGAACAAAAGAACTGTGCTTCCTACACACAAGGGCCATATCTAGTTCAACTCTGCTTAGGAAACTGAAAACAACAGTAGCTCCTCTTCAGTCCAATACACTGTACTTGCGGGGAAGAGACGCGAGTGCTATTTGTACTGTGTATGGCAATTGGAGCACAATAGTGACTCGTCTTACCAGAAAACAAATCTTGCTCGTAGGACAAAAAACTGCATGTGACTCAACTCCATTTAGGACTGGGAAACAAACGCTAGCTCGCCTTACAAGAAACACACTCTGCTTTTGAGAAAAGAGCACTCGTCTACTCTATTGTGTTTCCTATAGGGCCAGAACAGTGAGCTTGAACAGAACAAGAGAACTGTGCTTCCTACACACACGGCCATATCTAGTTCAATTTGGCTTAGAAAACTGAAAAGAACAGTAGATCCTCTTCAGTCCAATACATTGTACATGCTGGGAACAGATGCCAGTGCTATTTGCCCTGTGTATGACAATGGGAGCGCAATAGTGACTCTTCTTACCAGAAAACAACTCTTGCTTGTAGGACAACAAACTGCATGGGATTCAACTCCATTTAGTTCTGGGTAACAAACGCTATTTCGCCTTACAAGAAACATACTCTGCTTTTGAGAAAAGAGCACGCTTCTACTCTACTATGTTTCCTATGGGGTCCGAACAGTGTGCTTGCTCAGAACAAAAGAACTGTGCTTCCTACACACTCGGGCCATATCTAGGTCAACTCTGCTTAGGAAACTGACAAGAACAGTAGCTGCTCTTCAGTCCAATACACTGTACTTGCTGGGAACAGACGTGAGTGCTGTTTGCACTGTGTATGTCAATGGGAGCACAATAGTGACTCTTCTTCCCAGAAAACAACTCTTGCTCGTAGGACCACAAACTGCATGGGATTCAGCTCCATTTCTGACTAGGAAACAAACACTAGCTCGCTTTTCCTGAAACACAATCAAATTTTGAGAAGAGAGCACTCATCTACTCTACTGTGTTTCCTATGATGTCCGCACAGTGAGCTTTCTCAGAACAAAAGAAGTGTGCTTCCTACACACAAGGGCCATATCTGGTTCAACTCCTCTTAGGAAAATGACAAGAACAGTAGCTCCTCTTCAGTACAATACACTGTACTTGCTGGGAACAGACGCGAGTGCTATTTGCACTATGTATGGCAATGGGAGTACAACAGTGACTTTCCTTACCATAAAACAACTCTTGCTCGTAGGACCAGAAACTGCATGTGATTCAACTCCATTTAGGACTGGGAAAAAAACGCTAGCTCGCCTTACAAGAAACACACTCTGCTTTTGAGAAAAGAGCACTCTTCTACTCTACTGTGTTTCCTATGTGTTCCGCACAGTGAGCTTGCTCAGAACAAAAGAACTGTGCTTCCTACACACACGGGCCGTATCTAGTTCAACTCTGCTTAGAAACCTGACAAGAACAGTAGCTGCTCTTCATTCGAATACACTGTACTTGCTGGGAACAGACGCCAGTGCTATTTGCACTTGTATGGCAATGGGAGCCCAATAGTGACTATTCATACCAGAAAAAAACTCTTGCTCGTAGGACCAGAAACGGCATGGGATTCAACTCCATTTCTGACTGGGAAGCAAATACTAGCTCGCCTTTCAAGAAACACAATCTAATTTTGAGAAAAGAGCTCTCATCTACTCTACTGTGTTTCTGATGGTATCCGCACAGTGTGCTTTCTCAGAACAAAAGAACTGTGCTTCCTACACATACGAGCCATATCTAGTTCAACTCTGCTTAGGAAACTGACAAGAAGAGTAGCTCCTGTTCAGTCCAATACACTGTACTTGCTGGGAACAGACGCGAGTGCTATTTGCACTATGAATGGGAATGGGAGCGCAATAGTGACTTTCCTTACCAGAAAACAACTCTTGCTCATAGGACCAGAAACTGCATGTGATTCAACTCCATTTAGGACTGGGAAACAAACGCTAGCTCGCCTTACAAAAACACACTCTGCTTTTGAGAAAAGAGCACTCTTCTACTCTACTGTGTTTCCTATGAGGTCCGAACAGTGAGCTTGCTCAGAACAAAAGAACTGTGCTTCCTACACGCACGGGCCATATCTAGTTCAACTCTGCTTAGGAAACTGACAAGAACAGTAGATCCTCTTTAATCCAATACACTGTACTTGCTGGGAACAGACGCCAGTGCTATTTGTCCTGTGTATGGCAATGGCAGCGCAATAGTGACTCTTCTTACCATAAAACATCTCTTGCTCGTAGGACCAGAAACTGCATGTTATTCAACTCCATTTTGGACTGGGAAACAAATGCTAACTCGCCTTACAAGAAACACACTCTGCTTTAGAGAAAAGAGCACTCTTCTACTCTACTGTGTTTCCTATGAGGTCCAAACAGTGAGCTTGCTCAGAACAAAAGAACTGTGCTTCCTACACGCACGGGCCATATCTAGTTCAACTCTGCTTAGGAAACTGACAAGAACAGTAGCTCCTGTTCAGTCCAATACACTGTACTTGCGGGGAACAGACACGAGTGCTATTTGCACAGTGTATGGCAATTGGAGCACAATAATGACTTGTCTTACCAGAAAACAACTGTTGTTCGTAGGACAAAAAACTGCATGTGACTCAACTCCATTTAGGACTGGGAAACAAACACTAGCTCGACTTCCAAGTAGCACACTCTGCTTTTGAGAAAAGAGCACTCTTCTACTCTACTGTGTTTCCTATGTGTTTTCCGAAGAGTGAGCTTGCTCAGAACACAAAAACTGTGCTTCCTACACACACGGGCCATATCTAGTTCAATTCTACTTAGGAAACTGACAAGAACAGTAGAACGTCTTCAGTCCAACACACTGTACATGCTGGGAACAGACGCCAGTGCTATTTGCCCTGTGTATGACAATGGGAGCGCAATCGTGACTCTTCTTACCAGAAAACAACTCTTGTTCATAGGACAAGAAACTGCATGTGATTCCACTCGATTTAGGACTGGGAAAGAAACGCTAGCTCGCCTTACAAGAAACACACTCTGCTTTTCAGAAAAGAGCACTCTTCTACTCTACTGTGTTTCCTATAGGGCCAGAACAGTGAACTTGCTCAGAACAAAAGAACTGTGCTTCCTACACACAGGGGACATATCTAGTTCAACTCTGCTTAGGAATCTGACAAGAACAGGAGCTCCTATTCAGTCCAATACTCTGTACATGCAGGGAACAGACGCCAGTGCTATTTGCACTGTGTATGGCAATGGGAGCGCAATAGCGACTCTTCTTACCAGAAAAAAACTCTTGCTCGTAGGACCAGAAGCTGCACGGTATTCAATTCCATTTCTGACTGGGAAACAAACACTAGCTCGCCTTTCAAGAAACGCACTCTGCTTTTGAGAAAAGAGCACTCTTCTACTCTACAGTGTTTCCTATGGGGTCCGAACAGTGTGCTTGCTAAGAACAAATGAACTGTGCTTCCTACACACGCGGGCCATATCTAGTTATACTCTGCTTAGGAAAATGACAAGAATAGTAGCTCCTCTTCAGTCCAATACACTGTACTTGCTGGGAACAGACGCGAGTGCTATTTGCACTATGTATGGCAATGGGAGCGCAATAGTGACTTTCCTTACCAGAAAACAACTCTTGCTCATAGGACCAGAAATTGGATGTGATTCAACTCCATTTAGGACTGGGAAACAAATGCTAGCTCGTCTTACAAGAAACACACTCTGCTTTTGAGAAAAAAGCACTCGTCTACTCTACTGTGTTTCCTATAGGGCCAGAACAGTGAGCTTGAACAGAACAAGAGAACTGTGCTTCCTACACACACGGCCATATCTAGTTCAATTTTGCTTAGAAAACTGAAAAGAACAGTAGATCCTCTTCAGTCCAATACATTGTACATGCTGGGAACAGATGCCAGTGCTATTTGCCCTGTGTATGACAATGGGAGCGCAATAGTGACTCTTCTTACAAAAAAAAACTCTTGCTCGTAGGACCACAAACTGCATGGGATTCAACTCCATTTATTACTGGGTAACAAACCCTATTTCGCCTTACAAGAAACACACTCTGCTTTTGAGAAAAGAGCACTCTTCTACTCTACTGTGCTTCCTATGGTGTCCGAACAGTGAGCTTGCTCAGAACAAAAGAACTGTGCTTCGTACACACGACCATATCTAGTTCAATTCTGTTTAGGAACCTGACAAGAACAGGAGATCCTCTTCAGTCCAATATACTGTACTTGCTGGGAACAGACGCCAGTGCTATTTGTCCTGTGTATGGCAATGGCAGCGCAATAGTGACTCTTCTTACCATAAAACAACTCTTACTCATAGGACCAGAAACTGCAAGTGTTTCAACTCCATTTAGGACTGGGAAACAAAAGCTAGCTCACCTTACAAGAAACACACTCTGCTTTTGAGAAAAGAGCACTCTTCTACTCTACTGTGTTTCCTATGGGGTCCGAACTGTGAGCTTGCTCAGAACAAAAGAACTATGCTTCCTACACACACGTGCCATATCTAGTTCAACTCTGCTTAGGAAACTGACAAGAACAGTAGCTCCTCTTCAGTCCAATACACTTTACTTGCTGGGAACAGACGCGAGTGCTATTTGCACTGTGTATGGCAATTGGAGCACAATAGTGACTCGTCTTACCAGAAAACAACTCTTGCTCGTAGGACCAAAAACTGCATGTGACTCAACTCCATTTAGGACTGGGAAACAAACGCTGGCTCGACTTCCAAGAAACACACTCTGCTTTTGAGAAAAGAGCACTATTCTTCTCTACTGTGCTTCCTATATTGCCAGAACAGTGAGCTTGCTCAGAAAGAAAGAACTGTGCATCCTACACACACGGGCCCTACCTAGTTCAACTCTTCTTAGGAAACTGAGAAGAACAGTAGCTCCTCTTCAGTCCAATACACTGTAGTTGCTGGGAACAGACGGGAGGGCTATTTGCACTGTGCATGGCAATGGGAGCGCAATAGTGACTTTCTTTACCAGAAAACAACTCTTGCTCGTAGGACCAGAAACTGCATGTGATTCAACTCCATTTAGGACTGGGAAACAAACGCTAGCTCGCCTTACAAGAAACACACTCGGCTTTAGAGAAAAGAGCACTCTTCTACTCTACTGTGTTTCCTATGGGGTCCAAACAGTGAGCTTGCTCAGAACAAAAGAACTGTGCTTCCTACACACACGGACCATATCTAGTTCAACTCTGCTTAGTAAACTGACAAGAACAGTAGCTCCTATTCAGTCCAATACACTGTACTTGCTGGGAAAAGACGCGAGTGCTATTTGCCTTGTGTAGGGCAATGTTAGCACAATAGTGACTTTCCTTACCATAAAACAACTCTTGCTCGTAGGACCAGAAACTTCATGTGATTCAACTCCATTTAGGTCTGGGAAACAAATGCTAGCTCGCCTTACATGAAACACACTCTGCTTTTGAGAAAAGAGCACTCTTCTACTCTACTGTGTTTCCTATGGGGTCCGAACACTGAGCTTGCTCAGAACAAAAGAACTGTGCTTCCTACACACAAGGGCCATATCTAGTTCAAATCTGCTTAGGAAACTGACAAGAACAGTAGCTCCTATTCAGTCCAATACTTGCTGGGAAAAGACGCGAGTGCTATTTGCCTTGTGTAAGTCAATGGGCGCGCAATAGTGACTTTCCTTTCCAGAAAACAACTCTTGTTCGTAGGACCAGAAACTGCATGTGACTCAAATCCATTTAGGACTGGGAAACAAACGCTAGCTCGCCTTACAAGAAACACACTCTGCTTTTGAGTAAAGAGCACTCTTCCACTCTACTGTGTTTCCTATGGGGTCTGAACAGTGAGCTTTCTCAGAACAAAAGAATTGTGCTTACTACACACACGGGCCATATCTACTTCAACTCTGCTTAGGAAACTGACAAGAACAGTAGCTCCTCTTCAGTCCGATACACTGTACTTGCTGGGAACAGACGCGAGAGCTATTTGCACTATGTATGGGAAGGGGAGCGCAATAGTGACTTTCCTTACCAGAAAACAACTCTTGCTCGTAGGACCAGAAACTGCATGTGATTCAACTCCATTTAGGTCTGGGAAACAAATGCTAGCTCGCCTTACATGAAACACACTCTGCTTTTGAGAAAAGAGCACTCTTCTACTCTACTGTGTTTCCTATGGTATCTGAACAGTGAGCTTGCTCAGAACAAAACAACTGTGCTTCCTACACACGGGCCATATCTAGTTCAACTCTGCTTAGGAAACTGACAAGAACACTAGCTCCTCTTCAGTCCAATACACTGTACTTGCGGGGAACAGATGTGAGTGCTATTTGCACTGTGTATGGCAATTGGAGCACAATAGTGACTTGACTTACCAGAAAACAACTCTTGCTCGTTGGACAAAAAACTGCATGTGACTCAACTCCATTTAGGACTGGGAAACAAATGCTAGCTCGAATTCCAAGAAACACACTCTGCTTTTCAGAAAAGAGCACTCTTCTACTCTACTGTGTTTCCTATGTGTTCCGAACAGTGAGCTTGCTCAGAACAAAAAAATTGTGCTTCCTACACACACGGCCATATCTAGTTCAAGTCTGCTTAGGAACCTGACAAGAACAGTAGATCCTCTTCAGTCCAATACACTGTACTTGCTGGGAACAGATGCGAGTGCTATTTGTTCTGTGTATGTCAATGGCAGCGCAATAGTGACTCTTCTTACCAGAAAACAACTCTTGCTCGTAGGACCAGAAACTGCATGTGATTCATCTCCATTTAGGACTGGGAAACAAACTCTAGCTCGCTTTACAAGAAACACACTCTGCTTTTGAGAAAAGAACACTCTTCTACTCTACTGTGTTTCCTATAGGGCCAGAACAGTGAGCTTGCTCAGAAAAAAAGAACTGTGCTTCCTACACACACGGACCATATCTAGTTCAACTCTGCTTAGAAAACTGACAAGAACAGTAGCTGCTCTTCATTCGAATACACTGTACTTGCTGGGAACAGACGCCAGTGCTATTTGCACTTGTATGGCAATGGGAGCCCAATAGTGACTCTTCTTACCAGAAAAAAACTCTTGCTCGTATGACCAGAAACGGCATGGGATTCAACTCCATTTCTGACTGGGAAGCAAATACTAGCTCGCCTTTCAAGAAACACAATCTAATTTTGAGAAAAGAGCTCTCATCTACTCTACTGTGTTTCCGATGGTGTCCCCACAGTGTGCTTTCTCAGAACAAAAGAACTGTGCTTCCTACACATACGAGCCATATCTAGTTCAACTCTTCTTAGGAAACTGAGAAGAATAGTAGCTCCTCTTCAGTCCAATACACTGTACTTGCTGGGAACAGACGGGAGGGCTATTTGCACTGTGCATGGCAATGGGAGCGCAATAGTAACTTTCTTTACCAGAAAACAACTCTTGCTCGTAGGACCAGAAACTGCATGTGATTCAACTCCATTTAGGACTGGGAAACAAACGGTAGCTCGCCTTACAAGAAACACACTCGGCTTTAGAGAAAAGAGCACTCTTCTACTCTACTGTGTTTCCTATGGGGTCCAAACAGTGAGCTTGCTCAGAACAAAAGAACTGTGCTTCCTACACACACGGACCATATCTAGTTCAACTCTGCTTAGTAAACTGACAAGAACAGTAGCTCCTATTCAGTCCAATACACTATACTTGCTGGGAAAAGACGTGAGTGCTATTTGCCTTGTGTAGGGCAATGGGAGCACAATAGTGACTTTCCTTACCAGAAAACAACTCTTGCTAGTAGGACCAGAAACTCCATGTGATTCAACTCCATTTAGGTCTAGGAAACAAATGCTAGCTCGCCTTACATGAAACACACTCTGCTTTTGAGAAAAGAGCACTCTTCTACTCTACTGTGTTTCCTATGGGGTCCGAACACTGAGCTTGCTCAGAACAAAAGAACTGTGCTTCCTACACACAAGGGCCATATCTAGTTCAACTCTGCTTAGGAAACTGAAAACAACAGTAGCTCCTCTTCAGTCCAATACACTGTACTTGCGGGGAAGAGACGCGAGTGCTATTTGTACTGTGTATGGCAATTGGAGCACAATAGTGACTCGTCTTACCAGAAAACAAATCTTGCTCGTAGGACAAAAAACTGCATGTGACTCAACTCCATTTAGGACTGGGAAACAAACGCTAGCTCGCCTTACAAGAAACACACTCTGCTTTTGAGAAAAGAGCACTCGTCTACTCTATTGTGTTTCCTATAGGGCCAGAACAGTGAGCTTGAACAGAACAAGAGAACTGTGCTTCCTACACACACGGCCATATCTAGTTCAATTTGGCTTAGAAAACTGAAAAGAACAGTAGATCCTCTTCAGTCCAATACATTGTACATGCTGGGAACAGATGCCAGTGCTATTTGCCCTGTGTATGACAATGGGAGCGCAATAGTGACTCTTCTTACCAGAAAACAACTCTTGCTTGTAGGACAACAAACTGCATGGGATTCAACTCCATTTAGTTCTGGGTAACAAACGCTATCTCGCCTTACAAGAAACATACTCTGCTTTTGAGAAAAGAGCACGCTTCTACTCTACTGTGTTTCCTATGGGGTCCGAACAGTGTGCTTGCTCAGAACAAAAGAACTGTGCTTCCTACACACTCGGGCCATATCTAGGTCAACTCTGCTTAGGAAACTGACAAGAACAGTAGCTGCTCTTCAGTCCAATACACTGTACTTGCTGGGAACAGACGTGAGTGCTATTTGCACTGTGTATGTCAATGGGAGCACAATAGTGACTCTTCTTCCCAGAAAACAACTCTTGCTCGTAGGACCACAAACTGCATGGGATTCAGCTCCATTTCTGACTAGGAAACAAACACTAGCTCGCTTTTCCAAAAACACAATCAAATTTTGAGAAGAGAGCACTCATCTACTCTACTGTGTTTCCTATGATGTCCGCACAGTGAGCTTTCTCAGAACAAAAGAAGTGTGCTTCCTACACACAAGGGCCATATCTGGTTCAACTCCTCTTAGGAAAATGACAAGAACAGTAGCTCCTCTTCAGTACAATACACTGTACTTGCTGGGAACAGACGCGAGTGCTATTTGCACTATGTATGGCAATGGGAGTACAACAGTGACTTTCCTTACCATAAAACAACTCTTGCTCGTAGGACCAGAAACTGCATGTGATTCAACTCCATTTAGGACTGGGAAACAAACGCTAGCTCGCATTACAAGAAACACACTCTGCTTTTGAGAAAAGAGCACGCTTCTACTCTATTGTGTTTCCAATGGGGTCTGAACAGTGAGCTTGCTCAGAACAAAAGAACTGTGCTTCCTACACACACGGCCATATCTAGTTCAACTGTGCTTAGGAAACTGACAAGAACAGTAGCTCCTCTTCAGTCCAATACACTGTACTTGCTGGAAACAGACGCGACTGCTATCTGCACTGTGTATGGCAAAGGGAGCCCAAGAGGGACTTTCCTTAAGAGAAAACAACTCTTGCTGGTAGGACCAAAAACTGCATGTGATTCAACTCCATTAAGACTGGAAACAAACGCTAGCTCGCCTTACAAGAAACACACTCTGCTTTTGAGAAAAGAGCACTCTTCTACTCTACTGTGTTAACTATAGGGCCAGAACAGAGAGCTTGCTCAGAACAAAAGAACTGTGCTTCTTACATACACGGCCATAACTAGTTCAATTCTGCTTAGGAACCTGACAAGAACAGTAGGTTCTCTTCAGTCCAATACACCGTACATGCTGGGAACCGACGCCAGTGCTATTTGCCCTGTGTATGACAATGGGAGCGCAATATTGACTCTTGTTACCAGAAAACAACTCTTGCTCGTAGGACCAGAAACTGCATGTGATTCAACTCCATTTAAGACTGGGAAAAAAACGCTAGCTCGCCTTACAAGAAACACACTCTGCTTTTGAGAAAAGAGCACTCTTCTACTCTACTGTGTTTCCTATGTGTTCCGCACAGTGAGCTTGCTCAGAACAAAAGAACTGTGCTTCCTACACACACGGGCCGTATCTAGTTCAACTCTGCTTAGAAACCTGACAAGAACAGTAGCTGCTCTTCATTCGAATACACTGTACTTGCTGGGAACAGACGCCAGTGCTATTTGCACTTGTATGGCAATGGGAGCCCAATAGTGACTATTCATACCAGAAAAAAACTCTTGCTCGTAGGACCAGAAACGGCATGGGATTCAACTCCATTTCTTACTGGGAAGCAAATACTAGCTCGCCTTTCAAGAAACACAATCTAATTTTGAGAAAAGAGCTCTCATCTACTCTACTGTGTTTCTGATGGTGTCCGCACAGTGTGCTTTCTCAGAACAAAAGAACTGTGCTTCCTACACATGCGAGCCATATCTAGTTCAACTCTGCTTAGGAAACTGACAAGAACAGTAGCTCCTGTTCAGTCCAATACACTGTACTTGCTGGGAACAGACGCGAGTGCTATTTGCACTATGAATGGGAATGGGAGCGCAATAGTGACTTTCCTTACCAGAAAACAACTCTTGCTCATAGGACCAGAAACTGCATGTGATTCAACTCCATTTAGGACTGGGAAACAAACGCTAGCTCGCCTTACAAAAACACACTCTGCTTTTGAGAAAAGAGCACTCTTCTACTCTACTGTGTTTCCTATGAGGTCCGAACAGTGAGCTTGCTCAGAACAAAAGAACTGTGCTTCCTACACGCACTTGCCATATCTAGTTCAACTCTGCTTAGGAAACTGACAAGAACAGTAGATCCTCTTTAATCCAATACAGTGTACTTGCTGGGAACAGACGCCAGTGCTATTTGTCCTGTGTATGGCAATGGCAGCGCAATAGTGACTCTTCTTACCAGAAAACAACTCTTGTTCGTAGGACCAGAAACTGCATGTGATTCCACTCGATTTAGGACTGGGAAAGAAACGCTAGCTCGCCTTACAAGAAACACACTCTGCTTTTCAGAAAAGAGCACTCTTCTACTCTACTGTGTTTCCTATAGGGCCAGAACAGTGAACTTGCTCAGACCAAAGAACTGTGCTTCCTACACACAGGGGACATATCTAGTTCAACTCTGCTTAGGAATCTGACAAGAACAGGAGCTCCTATTCAGTCCAATACTCTGTACATGCAGGGAACAGACGCCAGTGCTATTTGCACTTGTATGGCAATGGGAGCGCAATAGTGACTCTTCTTACCAGAAAAAACTCTTGCTCGTAGGACCAGAAACTGCACGTTATTCAATTCCATTTCTGACTCGGAAACAAACACTAGCTCGCCTTTCAAGAAACGCACTCTCCTTTTGAGAAAAGAGCACTCTTCTACTCTACAGTGTTTCCTATGGGGTCCGAACAGTGAGCTTGCTAAGAACAAATGAACTGTGCTTCCTACACACACGGGCCATATCGAGTTATACTCTGCTTAGGAAACTGACAAGAACAGTAGCTGCTCTTCAGTCCAATACACCGTACTTGCTGGGAACAGACGCCAGTGCTATTTGCACTGTGTATGACAATGGGAGCGCAATAGTGACTCTTCTTACCAGAAAAAAACTGTTGCTCGTAGGACCAGAAACGGCATGGGATTCAACTCCATTTTTGACTGGGAAGCAAATACTAGCTCGCCTTTCAAGAAACACAATTAAATTTTGAGAAAAGAGCACTCATCTACTCTACTGTCTTTCCTATGGTGTCCGCACAGTGTGCTTTCTCAGAATAAAAGAACTGTGCTTCCTACACACACGAGCCATATCTAGTTCAACTCCTTTTAGGAAAATGACAAGAAGAGTAGCTCCTCTTCAGTCCAATACACTGTACTTGCTGGGAACAGACGCAAGTGCTATTTGCACTATGTATGGCAATGGGAGCGCAATAGTGACTTTCCTTACCAGAAAACAACTCTTGCTCATAGGACCAGAAATTGGATGTGATTCAACTCCATTTAGGACTGGGAAACAAATGCTAGCTCGTCTTACAAGAAACACACTCTGCTTTTGAGAAAAGAGCACTCGTCTACTCTACTGTGTTTCCTATAGGGCCAGAACAGTGAGCTTGAACAGAACAAGAGAACTGTGCTTCCTACACACACGGCCATATCTAGTTCAATTTTGCTTAGAAAACTGAAAAGAACAGTAGATCCTCTTCAGTCCAATACATTGTACATGCTGGGAACAGATGCCAGTGCTATTTGCCCTGTGTATGACAATGGGAGCGCAATAGTGACTCTTCTTACCAAAAAAAAACTCTTGCTCGTAGGACCACAAACTGCATGGGATTCAACTCCATTTAGTACTGGGTAACAAACGCTATTTCGCCTTACAAGAAACACACTCTGCTTTTGAGAAAAGAGCACTCTTCTACTCTACTGTGCTTCCTATGGTGTCCGAACAGTGAGCTTGCTCAGAACAAAAGAACTGTGCTTCGTACACACGACCATATCTAGTTCAATTCTGTTTAGGAACCTGACAAGAACAGGAGATCCTCTTCAGTCCAATATACTGTACTTGCTGGGAACAGACGCCAGTGCTATTTGTCCTGTGTATGGCAATGGCAGCGCAATAGTGACTCTTCTTACCATAAAACAACTCTTGCTCATAGGACCAGAAACTGCAAGTGTTTCAACTCCATTTAGGACTGGGAAACAAAAGCTAGCTCACCTTACAAGAAACACACTCTGCTTTTGAGAAAAGAGCACTCTTCTACTCTACTGTGCTTCCTATATTGCCAGAACAGTGAGCTTGCTCAGAAAGAAAGAACTGTGCATCCTACACACACGGGCCCTACCTAGTTCAACTCTTCTTAGGAAACTGAGAAGAACAGTAGCTCCTCTTCAGTCCAATACACTGTAGTTGCTGGGAACAGACGGGAGGGCTATTTGCACTGTGCATGGCAATGGGAGCGCAATAGTGACTTTCTTTACCAGAAAACAACTCTTGCTCGTAGGACCAGAAACTGCATGTGATTCAACTCCATTTAGGACTGGGAAACAAACGCTAGCTCGCCTTACAAGAAACACACTCGGCTTTTGAGAAAAGAGCACTCTTCTACTCTACTGTGTTTCCTATGGGGTCCAAACAGTGAGCTTGCTCAGAACAAAAGAACTGTGCTTCCTACACACACGGACCATATCTAGTTCAACTCTGCTTAGTAAACTGACAAGAACAGTAGCTCCTATTCAGTCCAATACACTGTACTTGCTGGGAAAAGACGCGAGTGCTATTTGCCTTGTGTAGGGCAATGTTAGCACAATAGTGACTTTCCTTACCATAAAACAACTCTTGCTCGTAGGACCAGAAACTCCATGTGATTCAACTCCATTTAGGTCTGGGAAACAAATGCTAGCTCGCCTTACATGAAACACACTCTGCTTTTGAGAAAAGAGCACTCTTCTACTCTACTGTGTTTCCTATGGGGTCCGAACACTGAGCTTGCTCAGAACAAAAGAACTGTGCTTCCTACACACAAGGGCCATATCTAGTTCAAATCTGCTTAGGAAACTGACAAGAACAGTAGCTCCTATTCAGTCCAATACTTGCTGGGAAAAGACGCGAGTGCTATTTGCCTTGTGTAAGGCAATGGGCGCGCAATAGTGACTTTCCTTTCCAGAAAACAACTCTTGTTCGTAGGACCAGAAACTGCATGTGACTCAAATCCATTTAGGACTGGGAAACAAACGCTAGCTCGCCTTACAAGAAACACACTCTGCTTTTGAGTAAAGAGCACTCTTCCACTCTACTGTGTTTCCTATGGGGTCTGAACAGTGAGCTTTCTCAGAACAAAAGAACTGTGCTTACTACACCCACGGGCCATATCTACTTCAACTCTGCTTAGGAAACTGACAAGAACAGTAGCTCCTCTTCAGTCCGATACACTGTACTTGCTGGGAACAGACGCGAGAGCTATTTGCACTATGTATGGGAAGGGGAGCGCAATAGTGACTTTCCTTACCAGAAAACAACTCTTGCTCGTAGGACCAGAAACTGCATGTGATTCAACTCCATTTAGGTCTGGGAAACAAATGCTAGCTCGCCTTACATGAAACACACTCTGCTTTTGAGAAAAGAGCACTCTTCTACTCTACTGTGTTTCCTATGGGGTCTGAACAGTGAGCTTGCTCAGAACAAAACAACTGTGCTTCCTACACACGGGCCATATCTAGTTCAACTCTGCTTAGGAAACTAACAAGAACACTAGCTCCTCTTCAGTCCAATACACTGTACTTGCGGGGAACAGATGTGAGTGCTATTTGCACTGTGTATGGCAATTGGAGCACAATAGTGACTTGACTTACCAGAAAACAACTCTTGCTCGTTGGACAAAAAACTGCATGTGACTCAACTCAATTTAGGACTGGGAAACAAATGCTAGCTCGAATTCCAAGAAACACACTCTGCTTTTCAGAAAAGAGCACTCTTCTACTCTACTGTGTTTCCTATGTGTTCCGAACAGTGAGCTTGCTCAGAACAAAAAAATTGTGCTTCCTACACACACGGCCATATCTAGTTCAAGTCTGCTTAGGAACCTGACAAGAACAGTAGATCCTCTTCAGTCCAATACACTGTACTTGCTGGGAACAGATGCGAGTGCTATTTGTTCTGTGTATGTCAATGGCAGCGCAATAGTGACTCTTCTTACCAGAAAACAACTCTTGCTCGTAGGACCAGAAACTGCATGTGATTCATCTCCATTTAGGACTGGGAAACAAACTCTAGCTCGCTTTACAAGAAACACACTCTGCTTTTGAGAAAAGAACACTCTTCTACTCTACTGTGTTTCCTATAGAGCCAGAACAGTGAGCTTGCTCAGAAAAAAAGAACTGTGCTTCCTACACACACGGACCATATCTAGTTCAACTCTGCTTAGAAAACTGACAAGAACAGTAGCTGCTCTTCATTCGAATACACTGTACTTGCTGGGAACAGACGCCAGTGCTATTTGCACTTGTATGGCAATGGGAGCCCAATAGTGACTCTTCTTACCAGAAAAAAACTCTTGCTCGTAGGACCAGAAACGGCATGGGATTCAACTCCATTTCTGACTGGGAAGCAAATACAAGCTCGCCTTTCAAGAAACACAATCTAATTTTGAGAAAAGAGCTCTCATCTACTCTACTGTGTTTCCGATGGTGTCCGCACAGTGTGCTTTCTCAGAACAAAAGAACTGTGCTTCCTACACATACGAGCCATATCTAGTTCAACTCTGCTTAGGAAACTGACAAGAACAGTAGATCCTCTTCAATCCAATACACTGTACTTGCTGGGAACAGACGCGAGTGCTATTTGCACTATGAATGGGAATGGGAGCGCAATAGTGACTTTCCTTACCAGAAAACAACTCTTGCTCATAGGACCAGAAACTGCATGTGATTCAACTCCATTTAGGACTGGGAAACAAACGCTAGCTCGCCTTACAAAAACAGACTCTGCTTTTGAGAAAAGAGCACTCTTCTACTCTACTGTGTTTCCTATGGTGTCCGAACAGTGAGCTTGCTCAGAACAAAAGAACTGTGCTTCCTACACGCACGGTCATATCTAGTTCAATTCTGCTTAGGAACCTGACAAGAACAGTAGCTGCTCTTCAGTCCAATACACCGTACTTGCTGGGAACAGACGCCAGTGCTATTTGCACTGTGTATGACAATGGGAGCGCAATAGTGACTCTTCTTACCAGAAAAAAACTGTTGCTCGTAGGACCAGAAACGGCATGGGATTCAACTCCATTTTTGACTGGGAAGCAAATACTAGCTCGCCTTTCAAGAAACACAATTTAATTTTGAGAAAAGAGCACTCATCTACTCTACTGTCTTTCCTATGGTGTCCGCACAGTGTGCTTTCTCAGAATAAAAGAACTGTGCTTCCTACACACACGAGCCATATCTAGTTCAATTCCTTTTAGGAAAATGACAAGAAGAATAGCTCCTCTTCAGTCCAATACACTGTACTTGCTGGGAACAGACGCGAGTGCTATTTGCACTATGTATGGCAATGGGAGCGCAATAGTGACTTTCTTTACCAGAAAAAAACTCTTGCTCATAGGACCAGAAATTGGATGTGATTCAACTCCATTTAGGACTGGGAAACAAACGCTAGCTCGTCTTACAAGAAACACACTCTGCTTTTGAAAAAGAGCACTCTTCTACTCTACTGTGTTTCCTATAGGGCCAGAACAGTGAGCTTGAACAGAACAAGAGAACTGTGCTTCCTACACACACGGCCATATCTAGTTCAATTTTGCTTAGAAAACTGAAAAGAACAGTAGATCCTCTTCAGTCCAATACATTGTACATGCTGGGAACAGATGCCAGTGCTATTTGCCCTGTGTATGACAATGGGAGCGCAATAGTGACTCTTCTTACCAAAAAAAAACTCTTGCTCGTAGGACCACAAACTGCATGGGATTCAACTCCATTTAGTACTGGGTAACAAACGCTATTTCGCCTTACAAGAAACACACTCTGCTTTTGAGAAAAGAGCACTCTTCTACTCTACTGTGCTTCCTATGGTGTCCGAACAGTGAGCTTGCTCAGAACAAAAGAACTGTGCTTCGTACACACGACCATATCTAGTTCAATTCTGTTTAGGAACCTGACAAGAACAGGAGATCCTCTTCAGTCCAATATACTGTACTTGCTGGGAACAGACGCCAGTGCTATTTGTCCTGTGTATGGCAATGGCAGCGCAATAGTGACTCTTCTTACCATAAAACAACTCTTGCTCATAGGACCAGAAACTGCAAGTGTTTCAACTCCATTTAGGACTGGGAAACAAAAGCTAGCTCACCTTACAAGAAACACACTCTGCTTTTGAGAAAAGAGCACTCTTCTACTCTACTGTGTTTCCTATGGGGTCCGAACAGTGAGCTTGCTCAGAACAAAAGAACTATGTTTCCTACACACACGTGCCATATCTAGTTCAACTCTGCTTAGGAAACTGACAAGAACAGTAGCTCCTCTTCAGTCCAATACACTTTACTTGCTGGGAACAGACGCGAGTGCTATTTGCACTGTGTATGGCAATTGGAGCACAATAGTGACTCGTCTTACCAGAAAACAACTCTTGCTCGTAGGACCAAAAACTGCATGTGACTCAACTCCATTTAGGACTGGGAAAAAAACGCTAGCTCGACTTCCAAGAAACACACTCTGCTTTTGAGAAAAGAGCACTCTTCTACTCTACTGTGCTTCCTATATTGCCAGAACAGTGAGCTTGCTCAGAAAGAAAGAACTGTGCATCCTACACACACGGGCCCTACCTAGTTCAACTCTTCTTAGGAAACTGAGAAGAACAGTAGCTCCTCTTCAGTCCAATACACTGTACTTGCTGGGAACAAACGGGAGGGCTATTTGCACTGTGCATGGCAATGGGAGCGCAATAGTGACTTTCTTTACCAGAAAACAACTCTTGCTCGTAGGACCAGAAACTGCATGTGATTCAACTCCATTTAGGACTGGGAAACAAACACCAGCTCGCCTTACAAGAAACACACTCGGCTTTAGAGAAAAGAGCACTCTTCTACTCTACTGTGTTTCCTATGGGGTCCAAACAGTGAGCTTGCTCAGAACAAAAGAACTGTGCTTCCTACACACACGGACCATATCTAGTTCAACTCTGCTTAGTAAACTGACAAGAACAGTACCTCCTATTCAGTCCAATACACTGTACTTGCTGGGAAAAGACGCGAGTGCTATTTGCCTTGTGTAGGGCAATGTTAGCACAATAGTGACTTTCCTTACCATAAAACAACTCTTGCTCGTAGGACCAGAAACTCCATGTGATTCAACTCTATTTAGGTCTGGGAAACAAATGCTAGCTCGCCTTACATGAAACACACTCTGCTTTTGAGAAAAGAGCACTCTTCTACTCTACTGTGTTTCCTATGGGGTCCGAACACTGAGCTTGCTCAGAACAAAAGAACTGTGCTTCCTACACACAAGGGCCATATCTAGTTCAACTCTGCTTAGGAAACTGACAAGAACAGTAGCTCCTATTCAGTCCAATACTTGCTGGGAAAAGACGCGAGTGCTATTTGCCTTGTGTAAGGCAATGGGCGCGCAATAGTGACTTTCCTTTCCAGAAAACAACTCTTGTTCGTAGGACCAGAAACTGCATGTGACTCAAATCCATTTAGGACTGGGAAACAAACGCTAGCTCGCCTTACAAGAAACACACTCTGCTTTTGAGTAAAGAGCACTCTTCCACTCTACTGTGTTTCCTATGGGGTCTGAACAGTGAGCTTTCTCAGAACAAAAGAACTGTGCTTACTACACACACGGGCCATATCTACTTCAACTCTGCTTAGGAAACTGACAAGAACAGTAGCTCCTCTTCAGTCCGATACACTGTACTTGCTGGGAACAGACGCGAGAGCTATTTGCACTATGTATGGGAAGGGGAGTGCAATAGTGACTTTCCTTACCAGAAAACAACTCTTGCTCGTAGGACCAGAAACTGCATGGGATTCAACTCCATTTAGGTCTGGGAAACAAATGCTAGCTCGCCTTACATGAAACACACTCTGCTTTTGAGAAAAGAGCACTCTTCTACTCTACTGTGTTTCCTATGGGATCTGAACAGTGAGCTTGCTCAGAACAAAACAACTGTGCTTCCTACACACGGGCCATATCTAGTTCAACTCTGCTTAGGAAACTGACAAGAACACTAGCTCCTCTTCAGTCCAATACACTGTACTTGCGGGGAACAGACGTGAGTGCTATTTGCACTGTGTATGGCAATTGGAGCACAATAGTGACTTGACTTACCAGAAAACAACTCTTGCTCGTTGGACAAAAAACTGCATGTGACTCAACTCCATTTAGGACTGGGAAACAAATGCTAGCTCGAATTCCAAGAAACACACTCTGCTTTTCAGAAAAGAGCACTCTTCTACTCTACTGTGTTTCCTATGTGTTCCGAACAGTGAGCTTCTCAGAACAAAAGAACTGTGCTTCCTACACACATGGGATATATCTGGTTCAACTCCTCTTATGAAAATGACAAGAACAGTAGCTCCTCTTCAGTCCAATACACTGTACTTGCTGGGAACAGACGCGAGTGCTATTTGCACTATGTATGGGAATGGGAGCGCAATAGTGACTTTCCTTACCAGAAAACAACTCTTGCTCATAGGACCAGAAACTGCATGTGATTCAACTCCATTTAGGACTGGGAAACAAATGCTAGCTCGCCTTACAAGGAACACACTCTGCTTTTGAGAAAAGGGCACTCTTCTACTCTATTGTGTTTTCTACTGGGTCCGAACTGTGAGCTTGCTCAGAACAAAAAACCTGTGCTTCCTAAACTCAAGGGCCATATCTGGTTCAACTCTGCTTAGGAAACTGACTAGAACAGTAGATCCTCTTCAGTCCAATACACTGTACTTGCTGGGAACAGACGCAAGTACTATTTGCCCTGTGTATGACAATGGGTGCGCAATATTGACTCTTCTTACCAGAAAACAACTCTTGCTCGTAGGACCAGAAACTGCATGGGATTCAACTCCATTTCTGACTGGGAAGTAAATCGTAGCTCGCCTTTCAAGGAACTCAATCTAATTTTGAGAAAAGAGCACTCATCTACTCTACTGTGTTTCCTAAGGTGTCCGCACAGTGTGCTTTCTCAGAAAAAAAGAACTGTGTTTCCTACACACACGGGCCATATCTAGTTCAACTCCTCTTAGGAAAATGACAAGAACAGTAGCTCCTCTTCAGTCCAATACACTGTACTTGCTGGGAAAAGACGCGAGTGCTATTTGCACTATGTATGGCAATGGGAGCGCAATAGTGACTTTCCTTACCAGAAAACAACTCTTGCTCATAGGACCAGAAACTGCAAGTGATTCAACTCCATTTAGGACTGGGAAACAAACGCTAGCTCGCCTTACAAGAAACACACTCTGCTTTTGAGAAAAGAGCACTCTTCTACTCTACTGTGTTTCCTATAGGGCCAGAACAATGAGCTTGCTCAGAACAAGAGAACTGTGCTTCCTACACACACGGGCCATATCGAGTTCAACTCTGCTTAGGAACCTGACAAGAACAGTAGCTCCTCTTCATTCCAATACACTGTACTTGCTGGGAACAGACGCATGTGCTATTTGCACTGTGTATGGCAATGGGAGCGCAATAGTGACTTTCCTTACCAGAAAACAACTCTTGCTCGTAGGACCAGAAACTGCATGTGATTCCACTCCATTTAGGACTGGAAACAAACGCAAGCTCGCCTTACAAGAAACACACTCTGCTTTTGAGAAAAGAACTCTCTTCTACTCTACTGTGCTTCCTATGGTGTCCGAACAGTGAGCTTGCTCAGAACAAAAGAACTGTGCTTCGTACACACGACCATATCTATTTCAATTCTGTTTAGGAACCTGACAAGAACAGGAGATCCTCTTCAGTCCAATATACTGTACTTGCTGGGAACAGACGCCAGGGCTATTTGTCCTGTGTATGGCAATGGCAGCGCAATAGTGACTCTTCTTACCATAAAACAACTCTTGCTCATAGGACCAGAAACTGCAAGTGTTTCAACTCCATTTAGGACTGGGAAACAAAAGCTAGCTCACCTTACAAGAAACACACTCTGCTTTTGTGAAAAGAGCACTCTTCTACTCTACTGTGTTTCCTATGGGGTCCAAACAGTGAGCTTGCTCAGAACAAAAGAACTATGCTTCCTACACACACGTGCCATATCTAGTTCAACTCTGCTTAGGAAACTGACAAGAACAGTAGCTCCTCTTCAGTCCAATACACTTTACTTGCTGGGAACAGACGCGAGTGCTATTTGCACTGTGTATGGCAATTGGAGCACAATAGTGACTCGTCTTACCAGAAAACAACTCTTGCTCGTAGGACCAAAAACTGCATGTGACTCAACTCCATTTAGGACTGGGAAACAAACGCTAGCTCGACTTCCAAGAAACACACTCTGCTTTTGAGAAAAGAGCACTCTTCTACTCTACTGTGCTTCCTATATTGCCAGAACAGTGAGCTTGCTCAGAAAAAAAGAACTGTGCATCCTACACACACGGGCCCTACCTAGTTCAACTCTTCTTAGGAAACTGACAAGAACAGTAGCTCCTCTTCAGTCTGATACACTGTACTTGCTGGGAACAGATGCATGTGCTATTTGCACTGTGTATGGCAATGGGAGCGCAATAGTGACATTCCTTACCAGAAAAAAACACTTGCTCATAGGACCAGAAACTGCATGTGATTCCACTCCATTTAGGACTGGGAAACAAACGCTAGCTCGCCTTACAAGAAACACACTCTGCTTCAGAGAAAAGAGCACTCTTCTACTCTACTGTGTTTCCTATGGGGTCCAAACAGTGAGCTTGCTCAGAATCAAAGATCTGTGCTTCCTACACACACGGGCCATATCTAGTTCAACTCTGCTTAGGAAACTGACAAGAACAGTAGCTCCTCTACAGTCCAATACACTGTACTTGCTCAGAACAGACGCAAGTGCTATTTGCACTGTGTATGGCAATTGGAGCACAATAGTGACTCGTCTTACCAGAAAACAACTCTTGCTCGTAAAACAAAAAACTGCATTTGACTCAACTCCATTTAGGACTGGGAAACAAACACTAGCTCGCCTTCTAAGAAACACACTCTGCTTTTGAGAAAAGAGCACTCTTCTACTTTACTGTTTACTATGTGTTCCGAACAGTGAGCTTGCTCAGAACAAAAAAACTGTGCTTCCTACAAACATTGCCACATGTAGATCAAGTCTGCTTAGGAACCTGAGAAGAACAGTAGATCCTCTTCAGTCTGATACACTGTACTTGCTGGGAAAAGACGGAAGGGCTATTTGCACTGTGTATGGCAATGGGAGCGCAATAGTGACTTTCCTTACCAGATAACAACTCTTGTTCGTAGGACCAGAAACTGCATGTGATTCCACTCCATTTAGCACTGGGAAACAAACGCTAGCTCGCCTTACAAGAAACACACTCTGCTTTTGAGAAAAGAGCACAATTCTACTCTACTGTGTTTCCTATGGGGTCCGAAAAGTGAGCTTGCTCATAACAAAAGAAATGTGCTTCCTACACACACCGACCATATCTAGTTCAACTCTGCTTAGGAAACTGACAAGAACAGTAGCTCCTCTTCAGTCCGATACACTGTATTTGCTGGGAACAGACGCGAGTACTATATGCACTGTGTATGGCAATGGGAGCTCAATAGTTACTTTCCTTACCAGAAAACAACTCTTGCTCATAGGAACAGAAACTGCATGTGAATCCACTCCATTTAGGACTGGGAAACAAACGCTAGGTCACCTTACAAGAAACACACTCTGCTTTTGGGAAAAGAGCACAATTCTACTCTACTGTGTTTCCTATGGGGTCCGAACAGTGAGCTTGCTCAGAACAAAAGAACTGAGCTTCCTACACACACGGCCATATCTAGTTCAATTCTGCTTATGAACCTGACAAGAACAGTAGATCCTCTTCAGTCCAATACACTGTACTTGCTGGGAACAAACGCCAGTGCTATTTGTCCTGTGTATGGCAATGGCAGCGCAATATTGACTCTTCTTACCAGAAAACAACTCTTGCTCATAGGACCAGAAACTGCATGTGATTCAACTCCATTAGGACTGGGAAACAAACGCTAACTCGCCTTACAAGAAACACACTCTGCTTTAGAGAAAAGAGCACTCTTCTACTCTACTGTGTTTCTTATAGGGCCAGAACAGTGAGCTTGCTCAGAACAAAAGAACTGTGCTTCCTACACACGGGCCATATCTAGCTCATCTCTGCTTAGGAAACTGAGAAGAACAGTAGCTCCTACTCAGTCCAATACACTGTACTTGCTGGGAACAGATGCGTGTGCTATTTGCACTGTGTATTGCATTTGGAGCGCAATAGTGACTCTTCTTACCAGAAAACAACTCTTGCTCGTAGGACCAAAAACTGCCTGTGACAACTCCATTTGGGACTGGGAAACAAACGCGAGCTCGCCTTACTAGAAACACACTCTGCTTTAGAGAAAAGAGCACTCTTCTACTCTACTGTGTAACCTATGGGGTCCGAACAGTGAGCTTGCTCAGAACAAAAAAACTGTACTTCCTACACACACGGCCATATCTAGTTCAAGTCTGATTAGGAACCTGACAAGAAGAGTAGATCCTCTTTCGTCCAATACACTGTACTTGCTGGGAAAAGACGCCAGTGCTATTTGTCCTGTGTATGGCAATGACAGCGCAATAGTGACTCTTCTTACCACTAAACAGCTCTTGCTTGTAGGACCAGAAACTGCATGTGACTTAACTCCATTTAGGACTGGGAAACAAAAGCTAGCTCGCCTTACAAGAAAAACACTCTGCTTTTGAGAAAAGAGCACTCTTCTACTCTACTGTGTTTCCTACGGGGTCCAAACTGTGAGCTTGCTCAGAACAAAAGAAATGTGCTTCCTACACACGCGGGACATATCTCGATCAACTCTGCTTAGGAAACTGACAAGAACAGTAGCTCCTCTTCAGTCCGATACACTGTACTTGCTGGGAACAGATGTGAGTGCTATTTACACTGTGTATGGCAATGGGAGCGCAATAGTGACTTTCCTTACCAAAAAACAACTCTTGCTCGTAGGACCAGAAACTGCATGAGATTCAACTCCATATGTGACTGGGAAACAAACGATAGCTCGCCTTACAAGAAACACAATCTGCTTTTGAGAAAAGAGCACTCTTCTACTCTACTGTGTTTCCTAAAGGGCCAGAACAGTGAGCTTGCGCAGAACAAAAGAACCGTGATTCCTACACACACGGCCATATCTAGTTCAACTCTGCTTAGGAACCTGACAAGAACAGTAGATCCTCTTCAGTCCAATACACTGTACATGCTGGGAACAGACGCGTGTGCTATTTGCCCTGTGTATGACAATGGGAGCACAATAGTGACTCTTCTTACCAGAAAACAACTCTTGCTCGTAGGACCAGAAACTGCATGTGATACAACTCCATTTAGGACTGGGAAACAAACACTAACTCGCCTTACAAGAAACACACTCTGATTTAGAGAAAAAAGCACTCTTCTACTCTATTGTGTTTCCTAGGAGGTCCCAACAGTGAACTTGCTCAGAACAAAAGAACTGTGCTTCCTATACACACGGCCATATCTAGTTCAATTCTGCTTAGGAACCTGACAAGAACAGTAGATCCTCTTCAGTCCAATACACTATACTGCTGGGAACAGACAACATTGCTATTTGTCCTGTGTATGGCAATGGCAGGGCAATAGTGACTCTTCTTACCATAAAACAACTCTTGCTCGTAGGACCAGAAACTGCATGTGATTCAACTCCATTTAGGACTGGGAAACAAACGCTAGCTCGCCTTACAAGAAACACACTCTGCTTTAGAGAAAAGAGCACTCTTCTACTCTACTGTGTTTCCTATAGGGCCAGAACAGTGAGCTTGCTCAGAACAAAAGAACTGTGCTTCCTACACTCGGGCCATATCTAGTTCAACTCTGCTTAGGAAACTGACAAGAACAGTAGCTCCTCTTCAGTCCGATACACTGTAATTCCTGGGAACAGACGGGACTGCTATTTGCACTGTGTATGGCTATTGGAGCACAATAGTGACTCGTCTTACCACAAAACAACTCTTGCTCGTAGGACAAAAAACTGCATGTGACTCAACTCCATTTAGGACTGGGAAACAAACGCTAGGTCACCTTCCATGAAACACACTGTGCTTTTGAGAAAAGAGCACTCTTCTACTCTACTGTGTTTCCTATGGGTTCCGAACAGTGAGCTTGCTCAGAACAAAAAAACTGTGCTTCCTACACACACGGCCATATCTAGTTCAAGTCTGCTTAGGAACCTGACAAGAACAGTAGATCCTCTTCAGTCCAATACACTGTACTTGCTGGGAAAAGACGCCAGTGCTATTTGTCCTGTGTATGGCAATGGCAGCGCAATAGTGACTCTTCTTACCAGAAAACAACTCTTGTTTGCAGGACCAGAAACTGCATGTGATTCAACTCCATTTAGGATTGGGAAACAAACGCTAGCTCGCCCTACAAGAAACACGCTCTCCTTTTGAGAAAAGAGCACTCTTCTACTCTACTGTGTTTCCTATGGGGTCCAAACAGTGAGCTTGCTCAGAACAAAAGAACTGTGCTTCCTACACACGCGGGACATATCTCGTTCACCTCTGCTTAGGAAACTGACAAGAACAGTAGCTCCTCTACAGTCCGATACACTGTACTTGCTGGGAAGAGACGTGAGTGCTATTTGCACTGTGTATGGCAATGGGAGCGCAATAGTGACTTTCCTTACCAGAAAACAACTCTTGGTCGTAGGACCAGAAACTGCATGTGATTCAACTCCATTTAGGACTGGGAAACAAACGCTAGCTAGCCTTACAAGAAACACACTATGCTTTTGAGAAAAGAGCACTCTTCTACTCTACTGTGTTTCCTATAGGGCCAGAACAGTGAGCTTGCTCAGAACAAAAGAACTGTGCTTCCTACACACACGGCCATATTAAGTTCAACTCTGCTTAGGAAACTGACAAGAACAGTAGCTCCTCTTCAGTCCAATACGCTGTACTTGCTCGGAACAAACGCGAGTGCTCTTTGCACTGTGTATGGCAATTGGAGCAAAATAGTGAATCGTCTTACCAGAAAACAACTCTTGCTCGTAGGACAAAAAACTGCATGTGACTCAACTCC
The DNA here is from genome assembly GCF_949786415.1 of Peromyscus eremicus. NCBI lineage: Eukaryota > Metazoa > Chordata > Mammalia > Rodentia > Cricetidae > Peromyscus > Peromyscus eremicus. The sequence goes on along the minus strand of NW_026735034.1, from coordinate 22,759 downwards.
ATTTAGGACTGGGAAACAAACGCTAGCTCGACTTCCAAAAACACACTCTGCTTTTGAGAAAAGAGCACTCTTCTACTCTACTGTGTTTCCTATGTGTTCCGAACAGTGAGCTTGCTCAGAACAAAAAAACTGTGCTTCCTACGCACACGGCCATATCTAGTTCAAGTCTGCTTAGGAAACTGACAAGAACAGTAGCTCCTATTCAGTCCGATACACTGTACTTGCTGGGAACAGACGCGAGTGCTATTTGCACTGTATATGACATTTGGAGCACAACAGTGACTCTTCTTACCAGAAAACAACTCTTGCTCGTAGGACCAGAAACTGCATGTGATTCAACTCCCTTTAGGACTGGGAAACAAACGCTAGCTCGCCTTACAAGAAACACTATCTGCTTTAGATTAAAGAGCACTCTTCTACTCTACTGTGTTTCCTATAGGGCCAGAACAGTGAGCTTGCTCAGAAGAAAAGAACTGTGCTTCCTACACTCGGGCCATATCTAGTTCAAGTCTGCTTAGGAACCTGACAAGAACAGTAGCTCCTCTTCAGTCCGATACACTGTACTAGCTGGGAACAGACGGGAGGGCTATTTGCACTGTGTATGGCAATGGGAGCGCAATAGTGACTTTTCTTACCAGAAAACAACTCTTGCTCGTAGGACCAGAAACTGCATGTGATTCAACTCCATTTAGGACTGGGAAACAAATGCTAAGCTCGCCTTACATGAAACACACTCTGCTTTTGAGAAAAGAGCACTCTTCTACTCTACTGTGTTTCCTATGTGTTCCAAACAGTGAGCTTGCTCAGAACAAAAAAACTGTGCTTCCTACACACACGGCCATATCTAGTTCAAGTCTGCTTAGGAACCTGACAAGAAAGTAGCTCCTATTCAGTCCGATACACTGTACTTGCTGGGAACAGACTCCAGTGCTATTTGTCCTGTGTATGGCAATGGCAGCACAATATTTACTATTCTTACCAGAAAACAACTCTTGCTCATAGGACCAGAAACTGCATGGGATTCAACTCCATTTAGGACTGGGAAACAAACGCTAGCTCTCCTTACAAGTAACACACTCTGCTTTTGAGAAAAGAGCACTTTTCTCCTCTACTGTGTTTCCTATGGGGTCCAAACAGTGAGCTTGCTCAGAACAAAAGAACTGTGATTCCTACACACACCGAGAATATCTAGTTCAACTCTGCTTAGGAAACTGACAAGAACAATAGCTCCTCTTCAGTCCAATACACTGCACTTGCTGGGAACAGACGCGAGTGCTATTTGCACTGTGTATGGCAATGGGAGCACAATAGTAACTTTCCTTACCAGAAAACAACTCTTGCTCGTAGGACAGGAAACTGCATGTGACTCAACTCCATTTAGGACTGGGAAACAAACACAAGCTCGCCTTACAAGAAACACACTCTGCTTTAGAGAAAAGAGCACTCTTCTACTCTACTGTGTTTCCTATAGGGCCAGAACAGTGAGCTTGCTCAGAACAAAAGAACTGTGCTTCCTACACACACGGCCATATCTACTTCAACTCAGCTTAGGAACCTGGCAAGAACAGTAGACCCTCTTCAGTCCAATACACTGTACATGCTGGAAACAGACGCGTGTGCTATTTGCCCTGTGTATGACAATGGGAGCACAATAGTTACTCTTCTTACCAGAACACAACTCTTGCTCGTAGGACCAGAAAGAGCATGTGATTCAACTCCATTTAGGACTGTGAAACAAACACTAACTCGCCTTACAAGAAACACACTCTGAGTTAGAGAAAAAAGCACTCTTCTACTCTATTGTGTTTCCTAAGAGGTCCGAACAGTGAACTTGCTCAGAACAAAAGAACTGTGCTTCCTACACACACGGCCATATCTAGTTCAATTCTACTTAGGAACCTGACAAGAACAGTAGATCCTCTTCCGTCCAATACACTGTACTTGCTGGGAAGAGACTCCAGTAGTATTTGTCCTGTCTATGGCAATGGCAGCGCAATATTGACTCTTCTTACCAGAAAACAACTCTTGCTCATAGGACCGGAAACTACCTGTGATTGAACTCCATTTAGGACTAGGAAACAAACGCTAGCTGGTCTTACAAGAAACACACTCTGCCTTTGAGAGAAGAGCACTCTTCTACACTACTGTTTTTCCTATGAGGTCCGAACAGTGAGCTTGCTGAGAACAAAAAATCGAGCTTCCTACACACACCGCCACACCTAGTTCAATTCTGCTTAGGAACCTGACAAGAACAGTAGATCCTCTTCAGTCCAATACAATGTACTGCTGGGAACAGACAACAGTGCTATTTGTCCTGTGTATGGCAATGGCAGTGCAATAGTGACTCTTCTTACCATAAAACAACTCTTGCTCGGAGGACCAGAAACTGCATGTGATTCAAATCCATTTAGGACTGGGAAACAAACGCTAGCTCGCCTTACAAGAAACACACTCTGCTTTATTGAAAAGAGCACTCTTCTACTCTACTGTGTTTTCCTATAGGGACAGAACAGTGAGCTTGCTGAGAACAAAAAATCGAGCTTCCTACACACACCGCCACACCTAGTTCAATTCTGCTTAGGAAACTGACAAGAATAGTAGCTCCTATTCAGTCCGATATGCTGTACTTCCTGGGATCAGAAACGAGTGCTATTTGCACTGTGTATGGCAATGGGAGCGCAATAGAGACTTTCCTTGCCAGAAAACAACTCTTGCTCGTAGGACGAGAAACTGCATGTGATTCAACTCAATTTAGGACTGGGAAACAAATGCTAGCTCGCCTTACATGAAACACACTCTGCTTTTGAGAAAAGAGCACTCTTCTACTCTACTGTCTTTCCTATGGGGTCCGAACAGTGAGCTTGCTCAGAACAAAAGAACTGTGCTTCCTACACACACGGGCCATATCTAGTTCAACTCTGCTTAGGAACCTGACAAGAACAGTAGCTCCTCTTCAGTCCAATACACTGTACTTGCGGGGAACAGACGCGAGTGCTATGTGCACTGTGTATGGATATTGGAGCACAATAGTGACTCGTCTTACCAGAAAACAACTCTTGCTCGTAGGACAAAAAACTGCATGTGACTCAACTCCATTTATGACTTGGAACCATCGGTAGCTCGCCTTCCAAGAATCACACTCTGCTTATGAGGAAAGAGCACTCTATACTCTACTGTGTTTCCTATGGGTTCCGAACAGTGAGCTTGCTCAGAACAAAAAAACTGTGCTTCCTATACACACGGCCATATCTAGTTCAAGTCTGCTTAAGAACATGACAAGAACAGTAGATCCTCTTCCATCCAATACACTGTACTTGCTGGGAAAAGACGCCAGTGTTATTTGTCCTGTGTATGGCAATGGCAGCTCAATAGTGACTCTTCTTACCAGAAAACAACTCTTGCTTGTAGGACCAGAAACTGCATGTGATTCAACTCCATTTAGGACTGGGAAACAAACGCTAGCTCGCCTTACAAGAAACACACTCTGCTTTTGAGAAAAGAGCACTCTTCTAATCTACTGTGTTTCCTATGGTGTCCAAACAGTGAGCTTGCTCAGAACAAAAGAACTGTGCTTCCTACACACATGAGCCATATCTAGTTAAACTCTGCTTAGGAAACTGACAAGAACAGTACCTCCTCTTCAGTCCAATACACTGTACATGCTGGGAACAGATGCGAGTGCTATTTGCACTGTGTATGTCAATGTGAGCGCAATAGTGACTTTCCTTACCAGAAAACAACTCTTGCTCGTAGGACCAGAAACTGTATGTGATTCAACTCCATTTAGGACTGGGAAACAAATGCTAGCTCGCCTTACAAGAAATACAATCTGCTTTAGAGAAAAGAGCACTCTTCTACTCTACTGTGTTTCCTATGGGGTCCAAACAGTGAGCTTGCTCAGAACAATAAAACTGTGCTTCTTACACACAAGGCCATATCTAGTTCAATTCTGCTTATAAAACTGACAAGAACAGTAGATCCTCTTCAGTCCAATACACTCTACTTCCTGGGAAAAGACGCCAGTGCTATTTGTCCTGTGTATGGCAATGACAGCGCAATAGTGACTCCTCCTACCAGAAACAATTCTTGCTCCTAGGACCAGAAACTGCATGGGATTCAACTCCATTTAGGACTTGGAAACAAACACTAGCTCGCCTTACAAGAAACACACTGTGCTTTTGAGAAAAGAGCCCTCTTCTACTCTAAAGTGTTTCCTGTAGGGCCAGAAGAGTGAGCTTGCTAAGAACAAAAGAACTGTGCTTCCAACACACACGGCCATATCTAGTTCAATTCTGATTAGGAACCTGACAAGAACAGTAGATCCTCTTCAGTCCAATACACTGTACTTGCTTGGAACAGACGGCAGTGCTATTTGTCCTGTGTATGGCATTGGCAGCGCAATAGTGACTATTCTTACCATAAAAAACTCTTGCTCGTAGCACCAGAAACTGCATGTGATTCAACTCCATTTAGGACTGGGAAACAAACGCTAGCTCGCCTTACAAGAAATACACTCTGCTTTTGAGAAAAGAGCACTCTTCTACTCTACTGTGTTTCCTATAGGGCCAGAACAGTGAGCTTTCTCAGAACAAAAGAACAGTGCTTTCTACACACAAGGGCCATATCTAGTTCAACTCTGCTTTGGAAACTGACAAGAACAGTAGCTCCTCTTCAATCCAATACACTGTACTTGCTGGGAACAACGCCAGTGCTATTTGCACTGTGTATGTCAATGGGAGCACAATAGTGACTTTCCTTACCAGAAAACAACTCTTGCTCATAGGACCAGAAACTGTATGTGATTCAACGCCATTTAGGACTGGGAAACAATTGCTAGCTCGCCTTACAAGAAACACAATCTGCTTTAGAGAAAAGAGCAATCTTCTACTCTTCTGTGTTTCCTATGGGGTCCGAACAGTGAACTTGCTCAGAACAAAAAAACTGTGCTTCCTACTCACACGGCCATATCTAGTACAATTCTGCTTATAAACCTGACAAGAACAGTAGATCCTCTTCAGTCCAATACACTGTACTTCCTGGCAACAGATGCGAGTGCTATTTGTCATGCGTATGGCAATGGCAGCGCAATAGTGACTCTTCTTACCAGAAAACAACTCTTGCTCGTAGGACAAAAAACTGCATGTGATTCAACTCCATTTAAGACTGGGAAACAAACGCTAGCTCGCCTTACAAGAAACACACTCTGCTTTACAGAAAAGAGCACTCTTCTACTCTACTGTGTTTCCTGTAGGGCCAGAACATTGAGCTTGCTCAGAACAAAAGAACTGTGCTTCCTACACACGGGCCATATCTAGTTCAACTCTGCTTAGGAAACTGACAAGAACAGTAGCTCCTCTTCAGTCCGATACACTGTAATTGCTGGGAACAGACGCGAGTGCTATTTGCACTGTGTATGGCAATGGGAGCGCAAAGTGACTTTCCTTACCAGAAAACAACTCTTGCTTGTAGGACCAGAAACTGCATGGGATTCAACTCCATTTAGGACTGGGAAACAAATGCTAGCTCCCCTTACATGAATCACACTCTGCTTTTGAGAAAAGAGCACTCTTCTACTCTACTGTGTTTCCTATGTGGTCCAAACAGTGAGCTTGCTCAGAACAAAAGAACTGTGCTTCCTACACACACGGCCATACCTCGTTCAACTCTGCTTAGGAAACTGAGAGAAACAGTAGCTCCTCTTCAGTCCGATACACTGTACTTGCTGGGAACAGACGCGAGTACTATTTGCACTGTGTATGGCAATGGGAGCACAATAGTGACTTCCTTACCAGAAAACAACTCTTGCTCGTAGGACCAGAAACTGCATGTGAATCCACTCCATTTAGGACTGGGAAACAAACACTGGTCGACTTACAATTAAAACACTCTGCTTTTGAGAAAAGAGCACTCTTCTACTCTACTGTGTTTCCTATAGTGCCAGAACAGTGAGCTTGCTCAGAACAAAAGAACTGTGCTTCCTACACAAACGGCCATGTCTAGTTCAACTCTGCTTAGGAACCTGACAAGAACAGTAGATCCTGTTCAGTCCAATACACTGTACATACTGGGAACAGACGCCAGTGCTATTTGCCCTGTGTATGACAATTGGAGCACAATAGTGACTCTTCTTACCAGAAAACAACTCTTGCTCGTAGGACAGGAAACTGCATGTGATTCAACTCCATTTAGGACTGGGAAACAAACGCTAGCTGGCATTACAAGAAACACACTCTTCTTAGAGAAAAGAGCACTCTTCTACTCTACTGTGTTTCCTATAGGGCCAGAACAGTGAGCTTGCTCAGAACAAAAGAACTGTGCTTCCTACACACACGGGCCATATCTAGTTCAACTCTGCTTAGGAAACTGACAAGAACAGTAGCTCCTCTTGAGTCCAATACACTGTACTTGCTGGGAACAGATGCGAGTGCTATTTGCACTGTGTATGGCAATGGGAGCACAATAGTGACTTTCCTTACCAGAAAACAACTCTTGCTCGTAGGACCAGAAACTGTATGTGATTCAACTCCATTTAAGACTGGGAAACAAACGCTAGCTCGCCTTACAAGAAACACACTCTGCTTTTGAGAAGAGTGCACACTTCTACTCTACTGTGTTTCCTATGGGGTCCAAACAGTGAGCTTGCTCAGAACAAAAGAACTGTGCTTCCTACACATACGGTCATATCTAGTTCAATTCTGCTTAGGAAATTGACAAGAACAGTAGCTCCTCTTCAGTCCAATACACTGTACTTGCTGGGAACAGATGCCAGTGCTATTTGTCTTGTGTATGGCAATGGCAGCGCAATAGTGACTATTCTTACCATAAAACAACTCTTGCTCGTAGGACCAGAAACTGCATGTGATTCAACTCCATTTAGGACTGGGACACAAACCCTAGCTCGCCTTACAAGAAACACACTCTGCTTTTGAGAAAAGAGCACTGTTCTACTCTACTGTGTTTCCTATAGGGTCAGAACAGTGAGCTTGCTGAGAACAAAAGAACTGTGCTTCCTAGACAAACGGACCATATCTAGTTCAACTATGCTTTGGAAACTGACAAGAACAGTAGCTCCTATTCAGTCCAATACACTGTACTTGCTGGGAACAGACGCGAGTGCTATTTGCACTGTGTATGGCAATTGGAGCGAAATAGTGACTCTTCTTACCAGAAAACAACTCTTGCTCGTAGGACCAAAAACTGCATGTGACTCAACTCCATTTAGGACTGGGAAACAAACGCAAGCTCGCCTTACAAGAAACACACTCTTAGAGAAAAGAGCACTCTTCTACTCTACTGTGTTTCCTATAGGGCCAGAACAGTGAGCTTGCTCAGAAAAAAAGAACTGTGCTTCTTACACACAGGGACATATCTAGTTCAACTCTGCTTAGGAACCTGACAAGAACAGTAGATCCTCTTCAGTCCAATACACTGTACATGCTGGTAACAGGCGCCAGCGCTATTTGCCCTGTGTATGACAATGGGAGCACAATAGTGACTCTTCTTACCAGAAAACAACTCTTGCATATAGGACCAGAAACTGCATGTGATTCAACTCCATTTAGGACTGGGAAACAAACGATAGCTCGTTTTACAAGAAACACACTCTGCTTTTGAGAAAAGAGCACTCTTCTACTCTACTGTGTTTCCTATGTGGTCCGAACAGTGAGCTTGCTCAGAACAAAAAAACTGTGCTTCCTCCACACACGGCCATATCTCGTTCAATTCTGCTTAGGAACCTGACATGAACAGTAGATCCTCTTCAGTCCAATACAGTCTACTTGCTGGGAACAGACAACAGTGCTATTTGTCCTGTGAATGGCAATGGCAGCACAATAGTGACTCTTCTTACCAGAACACAACTCTTGCTCGTAGGACCAGAAACTGCATGGGATTCAACTCCATTTAGGTCTGGGAAACAAATGCTAGCTCACCGTACATGAAACACACTCTGCTTTTGAGAAAAGAGCACTCTTCTACTCTACTGTGTTTCCTATAGGGCCTGAAGAGTGAGCTTCCTCAGAACAAAAGAACTGTGCTTCCTGCACACAGGGGCCATATTTATTCAATTCTGCTTAGGAAACTGACAAGAACAGTAGATCCTCTTCAGTCCAATCCACTGTACATGCTGGGAACAGAAGCCAGTACTATTTGCCCTGTGTATGACAATGGGAGCGCAATAGTGACTCTTCTTACCAGAAAACAACTCTTGTTCCTAGGACCAGAAACTGCATGTGATTCAACTCCATTTAGGACTGGGAAACAAACGCTAGCTCGCCTTACAAGAAAAACACTCTGCTTTTGAGAAAAGAGCACTCTTCTACTTTACTGTGTTTCCTATAGGGCCAGAACAGTGTGCTTGATCAGAACAAAAGAACTGTGATTCCTTCACACGGGCCATATCTAGTTCAACTCTGCTTAGGAAACTGACAAGAACAGTATCTCCTCTTCAGTCAGATGCACTGTACTTGCTGGGAACGGACCGAGTGCTATTTGCACTATGTATGGCAATGGGAGCGCAATAGTGACTTTCCTTATCAGAAAACAACTCTTGCTCGTAGGACCAGAAACTGCATGTGATTCAACTCCATTTAGGACTGGGAAACAACTGCTAGCTCACCTTACATGAAACAAACTCTGCTTTTGAGAAAAGAGCACTCTTCTACTCTATTGTGTTTCCTATAGGGCCAGAACAGTGAGCTTGCTCAGAACAAGAGAACTGTTCTTCCTACACACACGGGCCATATCTCGTTCAACTCTGCTTAGGAAACTGACAAGAACAGTAGCTCCTCTTCAGTCCGATACACTGTACTTGCTGGGAACAGACGCGAGTGCTCTTTGCACTTTGTATGGCAATGGGAGCACAATAGTGACTTTCCTTACCAGAAAACAACTCTTGCTCATAGGACCAGAAACTGCATGTGAATCCACTCCATTTAGGACTGGGAAACAAACGCTAGCTCGCCTTACAAGAAACACACTCTGCTTTTGATAAAAGAGCACTCTTCTACTCTACTGTGTTTCCTATAGGGCCAGAACAGTGAGCATGCTCAGAACAAAAGACTGTGCTTCCTACACACACGGCCATATCTAGTTCAATTCTGCTTAGGAACCTGACAAGAACAGTAGCTCCTATTCAGTCCAATACACTGTACATGCTGGGAACAGACGCCAGTGCTATTTGCCCTGTGTAAAACAATGGGAGCACAATAGTGACTCTTCTTACCAGAAAACAACTCTTGCTTGTAGGAACAGAAACTGCATGTGATTCAACTCCATTTAGGACTGGGAAACAAACGCTAGCTCGCCTTACAAGAAACACACTCTGCTTTTGAGAAAAGAGCACTCTTCTACTCTACTGTGTTTCCTATGTGGTCCGAACAGTGAGCTTGCCTAGAACAAAAAAACTGTGCTTCCTCCACACACGGCCATATCTAGTTCAATTCTGCTTAGGAACCTGACATGAACAGTAGATCCTCTTCAGTCCAATACAGTGTACTTGCTGGGAACAGACAACAGTGCTATTTGTCCTGTGAATGACAATGGGAGCGCAATAGTGACTCTTCTTACCAGAAAACAACTCTTGCTTGTAGGACCAGAAACTGCATGGGATTCAACTCCATTTAGGACTGGGAAACAAACGCTAGCTCGCCTTACAAGAAAAACACTCTGCTTTTGAGAAAAGAGCACTCTTCTACTCTACTGTGTTTCCTATAGGGCCAGAACAGTGTGCTTGATCAGAACAAAAGAACTGTGATTCCTTCACACGGGCCATATCTAGTTCAAATCTGCTTAGGAAACTGACAAGAACAGTAGCTCCTCTTCAGTCCGATGCACTGTACTTGCTGGGAACGGACCGAGTGCTATTTGCACTATGTATGGCAATGGGAGCGCAATAGTGACTTTCCTTATCAGAAAACAACTCTTGCTCGTAGGACCAGAAACTGCATGTGATTCAACTCCATTTAGGACTGGGAAACAACTGCTAGCTCGCCTTACATGAAACACACTCTGCTTTTGCGAAAAGAGCACTCTTCTACTCTACTGTGTTTCCTATAGGGCCAGAACGGTGAGCTTGCTCAGAACAAGAGAACTGTTCTTCCTACACACACGGGCCATATCTCGTTCAACTCTGCTTAGGAAACTGACATGAACAGTAGCTCCCCTTCAGTCCGATACACTGTACTTGCTGGGAACAGACGCGAGTGCTCTTTGCACTTTGTATGGCAATGGGAACACAATAGTGACTTTCCTAACCAGAAAACAACTCTTGCTCATAGGACCAGAAACTGCATGTGATTCATCTCCATTTAGGCCTGGGAAACAAACGCTAGCTCGCCTTACAAGAAACACACTCTGCTTTTGAGAAAAGAGCACTCTTCTACTCTACTGTGTTTCCTATAGGGCCAGAACAGTGAGCATGCTCAGAACAAAAGACTGTGCTTCCTACACACACGGCCATATCTAGTTCAATTCTGCTTAGGAACCTGACAAGAACAGTAGATCCTCTTCAGTCCAATACACTGTACATGCTGGGAACAGACGCCAGTGCTATTTGCCCTGTGTAAAACAATGGGAGCACAATAGTGACTCTTCTTACCAGAAAACAACTCTTGCTTGTAGGAACAGAAACTGCATGTGATTCAACTCCATTTAGGACTGGGAAACAAACGCTAGCTCGCCTTACAAGAAACACACTCTGCTTTTGAGAAAAGAGCACTCTTCTACTCTACTGTGTTTCCTATGTGTTCCGAACAGTGAGCTTGCTCAGAACAAAAAAACTGTGCTTCCTCCACACACGGCCATATCTAGTTCAATTCTGCTTAGAAACCTGACATGAGCAGTAGATCCTCTTCAGTCCAATACAGTGTACTTGCTGGGAACAGACAACAGTGCTATTTGTCCTGTTTATGGTAATGGCAGCACAATAGTGACTCTTCTTACCAGAACACAACTCTTGCTCGTAGGAACAGAAACTGCATAGGATTCAACTCCATTTAGGACTGGGAAACAAATGCTAGCTCGCCTTCCAAGAAACACCCTCTGCTTTTGAGTAAAGAGCACTCTTCTACTCTACTGTGTTTCCTGTAGGGCCAGAACAGTGAGCTTGCTCAGAACAAAAGAACTGTCCTTCCTACACACACGGCCATATCTAGTTCCATTCTGCTTATAAACCTGACAAGAACAGTAGATCCTCTTCAGTCCAATACACTGAACTTGCTGGGAACAGACGCCAGTGCTAATTGTCTTTTGTATGGCAATGGCAGTGCAATAGTGACTCTTCTTACCGTAAAACAACTCTTGCTCGTAGGACCCAAAACTGCATGTGATTCAACTCCATTTAGGACTGGGAAACAAACACTAGCTCGCCTTACAAGAAACACATTCTGCATTTGAGAAAAGAGCACTCTTCTACTCTACTGTGTTTCCTATGGGGTCCAAACAGTGAGCTTGCTCAGAACAGAAAACTTTGCTTCCTACACACGGACCATATCTAGTTCAACTCTGCTTAGGAAACTGACAAGAACAGTAGCTCCTCTTCAGTCCGATACACTGTACTTGCTGGGAACAGACGCGAGTGCTCTTTGCGTTTGTATGGCAATGGGAACACAATAGTGACTTTCCTTACCAGAAAACAACTCTTGCTCATAGGACCAGAAACTGCATGTGATTCAACTCCATTTAGGACTGGGAAACAAACGCTAGCTCGCCTTACAAGAAACACACTCTGCTTTTGATAAAAGAGCACTCTTCTACTCTACTGTGTTTCCTATAGGGCCAGAACAGTGAGCATGCTCAGAACAAAAGACTGTGCTTCCTACACACACGGCCATATCTAGTTCAATTCTGCTTAGGAACCTGACAAGAACAGTAGATCCTCTTCAGTCCAATACAGTCTACTTGCTGGGAACAGACAACAGTGCTATTTGTCCTGTGAATGGCAATGGCAGCACAATAGTGACTCTTCTTACCAGAACACAACTCTTGCTCGTAGGACCAGAAACTGCATGGGATTCAACTCCATTTAGGTCTGGGAAACAAATGCTAGCTCACCGTACATGAAACACACTCTGCTTTTGAGAAAAGAGCACTCTTCTACTCTACTGTGTTTCCTATAGGGCCTGAAGAGTGAGCTTCCTCAGAACAAAAGAACTGTGCTTCCTGCACACAGGGGCCATATTTATTCAATTCTGCTTAGGAAACTGACAAGAACAGTAGATCCTCTTCAGTCCAATCCACTGTACATGCTGGGAACAGAAGCCAGTACTATTTGCCCTGTGTATGACAATGGGAGCGCAATAGTGACTCTTCTTACCAGAAAACAACTCTTGTTCCTAGGACCAGAAACTGCATGTGATTCAACTCCATTTAGGACTGGGAAACAAACGCTAGCTCGCCTTACAAGAAAAACACTCTGCTTTTGAGAAAAGAGCACTCTTCTACTTTACTGTGTTTCCTATAGGGCCAGAACAGTGTGCTTGATCAGAACAAAAGAACTGTGATTCCTTCACACGGGCCATATCTAGTTCAACTCTGCTTAGGAAACTGACAAGAACAGTATCTCCTCTTCAGTCAGATGCACTGTACTTGCTGGGAACGGACCGAGTGCTATTTGCACTATGTATGGCAATGGGAGCGCAATAGTGACTTTCCTTATCAGAAAACAACTCTTGCTCGTAGGACCAGAAACTGCATGTGATTCAACTCCATTTAGGACTGGGAAACAACTGCTAGCTCACCTTACATGAAACAAACTCTGCTTTTGAGAAAAGAGCACTCTTCTACTCTATTGTGTTTCCTATAGGGCCAGAACAGTGAGCTTGCTCAGAACAAGAGAACTGTTCTTCCTACACACACGGGCCATATCTCGTTCAACTCTGCTTAGGAAACTGACAAGAACAGTAGCTCCTCTTCAGTCCGATACACTGTACTTGCTGGGAACAGACGCGAGTGCTCTTTGCACTTTGTATGGCAATGGGAGCACAATAGTGACTTTCCTTACCAGAAAACAACTCTTGCTCATAGGACCAGAAACTGCATGTGAATCCACTCCATTTAGGACTGGGAAACAAACGCTAGCTCGCCTTACAAGAAACACACTCTGCTTTTGATAAAAGAGCACTCTTCTACTCTACTGTGTTTCCTATAGGGCCAGAACAGTGAGCATGCTCAGAACAAAAGACTGTGCTTCCTACACACACGGCCATATCTAGTTCAATTCTGCTTAGGAACCTGACAAGAACAGTAGCTCCTATTCAGTCCAATACACTGTACATGCTGGGAACAGACGCCAGTGCTATTTGCCCTGTGTAAAACAATGGGAGCACAATAGTGACTCTTCTTACCAGAAAACAACTCTTGCTTGTAGGAACAGAAACTGCATGTGATTCAACTCCATTTAGGACTGGGAAACAAACGCTAGCTCGCCTTACAAGAAACACACTCTGCTTTTGAGAAAAGAGCACTCTTCTACTCTACTGTGTTTCCTATGTGGTCCGAACAGTGAGCTTGCCTAGAACAAAAAAACTGTGCTTCCTCCACACACGGCCATATCTAGTTCAATTCTGCTTAGGAACCTGACATGAACAGTAGATCCTCTTCAGTCCAATACAGTGTACTTGCTGGGAACAGACAACAGTGCTATTTGTCCTGTGAATGACAATGGGAGCGCAATAGTGACTCTTCTTACCAGAAAACAACTCTTGCTTGTAGGACCAGAAACTGCATGGGATTCAACTCCATTTAGGACTGGGAAACAAACGCTAGCTCGCCTTACAAGAAAAACACTCTGCTTTTGAGAAAAGAGCACTCTTCTACTCTACTGTGTTTCCTATAGGGCCAGAACAGTGTGCTTGATCAGAACAAAAGAACTGTGATTCCTTCACACGGGCCATATCTAGTTCAAATCTGCTTAGGAAACTGACAAGAACAGTAGCTCCTCTTCAGTCCGATGCACTGTACTTGCTGGGAACGGACCGAGTGCTATTTGCACTATGTATGGCAATGGGAGCGCAATAGTGACTTTCCTTATCAGAAAACAACTCTTGCTCGTAGGACCAGAAACTGCATGTGATTCAACTCCATTTAGGACTGGGAAACAACTGCTAGCTCGCCTTACATGAAACACACTCTGCTTTTGCGAAAAGAGCACTCTTCTACTCTACTGTGTTTCCTATAGGGCCAGAACGGTGAGCTTGCTCAGAACAAGAGAACTGTTCTTCCTACACACACGGGCCATATCTCGTTCAACTCTGCTTAGGAAACTGACATGAACAGTAGCTCCCCTTCAGTCCGATACACTGTACTTGCTGGGAACAGACGCGAGTGCTCTTTGCACTTTGTATGGCAATGGGAACACAATAGTGACTTTCCTAACCAGAAAACAACTCTTGCTCATAGGACCAGAAACTGCATGTGATTCATCTCCATTTAGGCCTGGGAAACAAACGCTAGCTCGCCTTACAAGAAACACACTCTGCTTTTGAGAAAAGAGCACTCTTCTACTCTACTGTGTTTCCTATAGGGCCAGAACAGTGAGCATGCTCAGAACAAAAGACTGTGCTTCCTACACACACGGCCATATCTAGTTCAATTCTGCTTAGGAACCTGACAAGAACAGTAGATCCTCTTCAGTCCAATACACTGTACATGCTGGGAACAGACGCCAGTGCTATTTGCCCTGTGTAAAACAATGGGAGCACAATAGTGACTCTTCTTACCAGAAAACAACTCTTGCTTGTAGGAACAGAAACTGCATGTGATTCAACTCCATTTAGGACTGGGAAACAAACGCTAGCTCGCCTTACAAGAAACACACTCTGCTTTTGAGAAAAGAGCACTCTTCTACTCTACTGTGTTTCCTATGTGTTCCGAACAGTGAGCTTGCTCAGAACAAAAAAACTGTGCTTCCTCCACACACGGCCATATCTAGTTCAATTCTGCTTAGGAACCTGACATGAGCAGTAGATCCTCTTCAGTCCAATACAGTGTACTTGCTGGGAACAGACAACAGTGCTATTTGTCCTGTTTATGGTAATGGCAGCACAATAGTGACTCTTCTTACCAGAACACAACTCTTGCTCGTAGGAACAGAAACTGCATAGGATTCAACTCCATTTAGGACTGGGAAACAAATGCTAGCTCGCCTTCCAAGAAACACCCTCTGCTTTTGAGTAAAGAGCACTCTTCTACTCTACTGTGTTTCCTGTAGGGCCAGAACAGTGAGCTTGCTCAGAACAAAAGAACTGTCCTTCCTACACACACGGCCATATCTAGTTCAATTCTGATTAGGAACCTGACAAGAACAGTAGATCCTCTTCAGTCCAATACACTGTACTTGGTGGGAACAGACGCCAGTTCTATTTGTCCTGTGTATGGCAATGGCAGCGCAATAGTGACTATTCTTACCATAAAACAACTCTTGCTCGTAGGACCAGAAACTGCATGTGATTCAACTCCACTTAGGACTGGGAAACAAATGCTAGCTCGCCTTACAAGAAACACAATCTGCTTTAGAGAAAAGAGCACTCCTCTACTCTACTGTGTTTCCTATGGGGTCCGAACAGTGAGCTTGCTCAGAACAAAAAAACTGTGCTTCCTACACACACGGCCATATCTAGTTCCATTCTGCTTATAAACCTGACAAGAACAGTAGATCCTCTTCAGTCCAATACACTGAACTTGCTGGGAACAGACGCCAGTGCTAATTGTCTTTTGTATGGCAATGGCAGTGCAATAGTGACTCTTCTTACCGTAAAACAACTCTTGCTCGTAGGACCCAAAACTGCATGTGATTCAACTCCATTTAGGACTGGGAAACAAACACTAGCTCGCCTTACAAGAAACACATTCTGCATTTGAGAAAAGAGCACTCTTCTACTCTACTGTGTTTCCTATGGGGTCCAAACAGTGAGCTTGCTCAGAACAGAAAACTTTGCTTCCTACACACGGACCATATCTAGTTCAACTCTGCTTAGGAAACTGACAAGAACAGTAGCTCCTCTTCAGTCCGATACACTGTACTTGCTGGGAACAGACGCGAGTGCTCTTTGCGTTTGTATGGCAATGGGAACACAATAGTGACTTTCCTTACCAGAAAACAACTCTTGCTCATAGGACCAGAAACTGCATGTGATTCAACTCCATTTAGGACTGGGAAACAAACGCTAGCTCGCCTTACAAGAAACACACTCTGCTTTTGATAAAAGAGCACTCTTCTACTCTACTGTGTTTCCTATAGGGCCAGAACAGTGAGCTTGCTCAGAACAAAAGACTGTGCTTCCTACACACACGGCCATATCTAGTTCAATTCTGCTTAGGAACCTGACAAGAACAGTAGATCCTCTTCAGTCCAATACACTGTACATGCTGGGAACAGACGCTAGTGCTATTTGCCCTGTGTAAAACAATGGGAGCACAATAGTGACTCTTCTTACCAGAAAACAACTCTTGCTTGTAGGACCAGAAACTGCATGTGATTCAACTCCATTTAGGACTGGGAAACAAACGCTAGCTCGCCTTACAAAAAACACACTCTGCTTTTGATAAAAGAGCACTCTTCTACTCTACTGTGTTTCCTATGTGGTACGAACAGTGAGCTTGTTCAGAACAAAAAAACTGGGTTTCCTAAACACACGGCCATATCTAGTTCAATTCTGCTTAGGAACCTGACATGAACAGTAGATCCTCTTCAGTCCAATACACTGTACTTGCTGGGAACAGACAACAGTGCTATTTGTCCTGTGTATGGCAATGGCAGCACAATAGTGACTCTTCTTACCAGAACACAACTCTTGCTCATAGGACCAGAAACTGCATGGGATTCAACTCCATATAGGACTGGGAAACAAACGCTAGCTCGCCTTACAAGGAACACCCTCTGCTTTTGAGAAAAGAGCACTATTCTATTCTATTCTGTTTCCGCTGTGGTCAAAACAGTGAGCTTGCTCGGTACAAAGGAACTGTGCTTCCTACACACACGGCCATATCTAGTTCAATTCTGATTAGGAACCTGACAAGAACAGTAGATCCTCTTCAGTCCAATACACTGTACTTGCTGGGAAAAGACGCCAGTGCTATTTGTCCTGTGTATGGCAATGGCAGCGCAGTAGTGACTATTGTTACCATAAAACAACTCTTGCTCGTAGGACCAGAAACTGCATGTGATTCAACTCCATTTAGAACTGGGAAACAAACGCTAGTTCGCCTTACAAGAAACACACTCTGCTTTAGAGAAATGAGCACTCTTCTACTCTACTGTGTTTCCTTTAGAGCCAGAGCAGTGAGTTTTCTCAGAACAAAAGAACTGTGCTTCCTGCACACAGGGGCCATACCTATTCAATTCTGCTTAGGAAACTGACAAGAACAGTAGATCCTCTTCAGTCCATAAATTGTACATGCTGGGAACAGATGCCAGTACTATTTGCTCTGTGTATGACAATGAGAGCGCAATAGTGATTCTTCTTACCAGAAAACAACTCTTGCCCTATGACCAGAAACTGCATGTGATTCAACTCCATTTATCACTGGGAAACAAACGCCAGCTCGCCTTACAAGAAAAACACTGTGCTTTTGAGAAAAGAGCACTCTTCTTCTCTACTGTTTTTTTTATAGGGCCAGAAGAGTGAGCTTGATCAGAACAAAAGAACTGTGCTTCCTTCACACGAGCCATATCTAGTTCAACTCTGCTTAGGAAACTGACAAGAACATTAGCTCCTCAACAGTCCGATACACTGTACTTGCTGGGAACGGACCGGGTGCTATTTACACTATGTATGGCAATGGGAGCGCAATAGTGACTTTCCTTACCAGAAAACAACTCTTGCTCGTAGGACCAGAAACTGCATGTGATTCAACTCCATTTAAGACTGGGAAAGAAACGCTAGCTCGCCTTACATGAAACACACTCTGCTTTTGAGAAAAGAGCACTCTTCTACTCTACTGTGTTTCCTATGGGGTCCAAACAGTGAGCTTGCTCAGAACAAAAGAACTGTGCTTCCTACACACACGGGCCATATCTAGTTCAACTCTGCTTAGGAAACTGACAAGAACAGTCGCTCCTCTTCAGTCCAATACACTGTACTTGCTGGGAACAGATGGGAGTGCTATTTGCACTGTGTACGGCAATGGGAGCACAATAGTGACTTTCCTTACCAGAAAACAACTCTTGCTCATAGGACCAGAAACTGCATGTGATTCAACTCCATTTAGGACTGGGAAACAAATGCTAGCTCGCCTTACACGAAACACAATCTGCTTTAGAGAAAAGAGCACTCTTCTACTCTATTGTGTTTCCTATGGGGTCCGAACAGTGAGCTTGCTCAGAACAAAAAAAACTGTGCTTCCTACACACACGGCCATATCTAGTTCAATTCTGCTTATAAACCTGACAAGAACAGTAGATCCTCTTCAGTCCAATACACTGTACTTGCTGGGAACAGACGCCAGTGCTATTTGTCTTGTGTATGGCAATGGCAGCGCAGTAGTGACTCTTCTTACCAGAAAACAACTCTTGCTCTTAGGACCAGAAACTGCATGTGATTCAACTCCATTTACGACTAGAAAACAAACGCTAGCTCGCCTTACAAGAAACACACTCTGCTTTTGAGAAAAGAGCACTCTTCTACTCTACTGTGTTTCCTAAGGGTTCCAAACAGTGAGCTTGCTAAGAACAGAAAACTGTGCTTCCTACACACACGGGCCATATCTAGTTCAACTCTGCTTAGGAAACTGACAAGAACGGTAGCTTCTCTTCAGTCCAATACACTGTACTTGCTCGGAACAGATTCCAGTGCTATTTGCACTGTGTATGGCAATGGGAGCGCAAGAGTGACTCTTCTTACCAGAAAAAACTCTTGCTCATAGGACCAGAAACTGCATGTAATTCAACTCCATTTAGGACTGGGAAACAAACGCTAGCTCACCTTACCAGAAACACACTCTGCTTTTGAGAAAAGAGCACTCTTCTACTCTACTTGTTTCCTATGGGGTCCAAACAGTGTGCTTGCTCAGAACAGAAAACTGTGCTTCCTACACACGGACCACATCTAGTTCAACTCTGCTTCGGAAATTGACAAGAACAGTAGCTCCTTTTCAGTCCGATACACTGTAATTGCTGGGAACATACGGTGTGCTATTTGCACTGTGTATGGCAATGGGAGCGCAATAGTGACTTTCCTTACCAGAAAACAACTCTTGCTCGTAGGACCAGAAACTGCATGTGAATCAACTCCATTTAGGACTAGGAAACAAATGCTAGCTTGCCTTACAAGAAACACTCTCTGCTTTAAAGAAAAGAGCACTCTTCTACTCTACTGTGTTTCCTATAGGGCCAGAACAGTGAGCTTGCTGAGAACAAAAGAACTGTGCTTCCTGCACACACCGCCATATCTAGTTCAATTCTGCTTAGGAACCTGACAAGAACAGTAGATCCTCTTCAGTCCAATACACTGTACATGCGGGGAACCGACGACAGTGCTATTTGCCCTGTGTGTGACAATTGGAGTGCAATAGTGACTCTTCTTGCCAGAAAACAACTCTTGCTCGTAGGACCAGAAACTGCATGTGATTCAACTCCGTTTAGGACTGGGAAACAAACGCTAGCTCGCCTTACAAGAAAAATACTCTGCTTTAGAGAAAAGAGCACTCTTCTACTCTACTGTGTTTCCTATGGGGTCCAAAAAGTGAGCTTGCTCAGAACAAAAAAACTGCTTCCTACACACATGGACCATATCTAGTTCAACTCTGCTTAGGAAACTGACAAGAACAGTAGCTCCTATTCAGTCCAATCCACTGTACTTGCTGGGAACAGACAACAGAGCTATTGTCCTGTGTATGGCAATGGCAGCACAATAGTGACTCTTCTTACGAGAAAAGATCTCTTGCTCGTAGGACCAGAAACTGCATGGGATTCAACTCCATTTAGGACTGGGAAAGAAACGCTAGCTCGACTTACAAGAAACACACTCTGCTTTTGAGAAAAGAGCACTCTTCTACTCTAAAGTGTTTCCTATAGGGCCAGAACAGTGAGCTTGCTGAGAACAAAAGAACTGTGCTTCCTACACACACGGGCCATATCTAGTTCAACTCTGCTTAGGAAACTAACAAGAACAGTAGCGCCTCTTCAGTCCGATACACTGTAATAGCTGGGAACACTCGCGAGTGCTATTTGCACTTTGTATGTCAATGAGAGCGCAATAGTGACTTTCCTTACCAGAAAAGAACTCTTGCTCTTAGGAACAAAAACTGCATGGGATTCAACTCCATTTAGGACTGGGAAACAAATGCTAGCTCGCCTTACATGAAACACACACTGCTTTTGAGAAAAGAGCACTCTTCTACTCTACTGTGTTTCCTATGGGGTCCAAACAGTGAGCTTGCTCAGAACAAAAGAACTGTGCTTCCTACACACATCGACCATATCTAGTTCAACTCTGCTTTGGAAACTGACAAGAACAGAAGCTGCTCTTCAGTCCAATACACTGTACTTGCTGGTAACAGACGCGAGTGCTATTTGCACTGTGTATGGCAATGGGAGGACAATAGTGACTTCCTTACCAGAAAACAACTTTTGCTCGTAGGACCAGTAACTGCATGTGATTTAACTCCATTTAGGACTGGGAAACAAACGCTAGCTCGCCTTACAAGAAACACACTCTGCTTTTGAGAAAACAGCACTCTTCTACTCTACTGTGTTTCCTATGTGGTCCAAACAGTGAACTTGCTCAGAACAAAAAAACTGTGCTTCCTCCACGCACGGCCATATCTAGTTCAATTCTGCTTAGGAACCTGACATGAACAGTAGATCCTCTTCAGTCCAATACACTGTACTTGCTGGGAACAGACAACAGTGCTATTTGTCCTGTGTATGGCAATGGCAGCACAATAGTGACTCTTCTTACGAGAAAAGATCTCTTGCTCGTAGGACCAGAAACTGCATGGGATTCAACTCCATTTAGGACTGGGAAACAAACGCTAGCTCGCCTTACAAGAAACACACTCTGCTTTTGAGAAAAGAGCACTCTTCTACTCTAAAGTGTTTCCTATAGGGCCAGAACAGTGAGCTTGTTCAGAACAAAAGAACTGTGCTTCCTACACACATCGACCATATCTAGTTCAACTCTGCTTTGGGAACTGACAAGAACAGAAGCTGCTCTTCAGTCCAATACACTTATCTTGCTGGGAACAGACCCGAGTGCTATTTGCACTGTGTATGGCAATGGGAGCACAATAGTGACTTCCTTACCAGCAAACAACTCTTGCTCGTAGGACCAGAAACTGCATGGGATTCAACTCCATTTAGGACTGGGAAACAAACGCTAGCTCCCCTTACAAGAAACACACTCTGCTTTTGAGAAAAGAGCACTCTTCTACTCTAAGTGTTTCCTATAGGGCCAGAACAGTGAGCTTGCTGAGAACAAAAGAACTGTGCTTCCTACACACACGGGCCACATCTAGTTCAACTCTGCTTAGGAAACTGACAAGAACAGTAGCTCCTCTTCAGTCCGATACACTGTACTTGCTGGGAACACACGCGAGTGCTATTTGCACTGTGTATGTCAATGAGAGCACAATAGTGACTTTCCTTACCAGAAAACAACTCTTGCTCGTAGGACCAGAAACTGCATGTGATTCAACTCCATTTAGGACTGGGAAACAAATGCTAGCTCGCCTTACATGAAACACACACTGCTTTTGAGAATAGAGCACTCTTCTACTCTACTGTGTTTCCTATGGGGTCCGAAAAGTGAGCTTGCTCAGAACAAAAGAACTGTGCTTCCTACACACACGGGCCATATCTATTTCAACTCTGCTTAGGAAACTGACTTGAACAGTAGATCCTCTTCAGTCCAATACACTGTACTTGCTGGGAACAGATGCAAGTGCTATTTGCACTGTGTATGGCAATGGGAGTGCAATAGTGACTCTTCTTACCAGAAAACAACTCTTGCTCCTAGGACCAGAAACTGCATGTGTCTCAACTCCATTTAAGACTGGGAAACAAACGCTAGCTCGCCTTACAAGAAAAACACTCTGCTTTTGAGAAAAGAGCACTCTTCTACTCTTCTGTGTTTCCTATAGGGCCAGAACAGTGAGCTTGATCAGAACAAAAGAACTGTGCTTCCTTCACACGGGCCATATCTAGTTCAACTGTGCTTAGGAAATTGACAAGAACAGTAGCTCCTCTTCAGTCCGATACACTGTACTTGCTGGGAATGGACCGAGTGCTATTTGCACTATGTATGTCAATGGGAGCGCAATAGTGACTTTCCTTACCAGAAAACAACTCTTGCTGGTAGGACCAGAAACTGCATGTGATTCAACTCCATTTAGGACTGGGAAACAAATGCTAGCTCGCCTTACATGAAACACACTCTGCTTTTGAGAAAAGAGCACTCTTCTACTCTACTGTGTTTCCTATGGGGTCCAAACAGTGAGCTTGCTCAGAACAAAAGAACTGTGCTTCCTACACACGGACCATATCTAGTTCAACTCTGCTTAGGGAACTGACAGTACAGTAGCTCCTATTCAGTCCAATACACTGTACTTCCTGGGAACACACGCGAGTGCTATTTATAATGTGTATGGCAATGGGAGCGCAATAGTGACTTTCCTTACCAGAAAACAACTCTTGCTCGTAGGACCAGAAACTGCATGTGATTCAACTCCATTTAGGACTAGGAAACAAACGCTAGCTCGCCTTACAAGAAATACACTCTGCTTTTGAGAAAAGAGCACTGCTGTGGGATGTATGGCAAATGTG